>NC_079450.1:38556202-38558702 GCF_903798145.1 Danio aesculapii | reverse complement strand
CAGCAAATTTAAAAATATTATTCAAATAAAAACTAATTTAAAATGCAAAACTATAAAAACCTGGGTTTACACTGGTGTGTTTTAATGTTAAAACAGCGTTTTAGACTGGCATTTTTACTGCACTTCAGAAAGACGATCTCAGTCTTTACACCATAAATCCTATAACGCACAATACGTGATCATTCATGCTTACTGGGCATGTGCATATTTTGCTGGCACCCATAATTGCCATTTACTGCCTGTGTAATGGTCATATGAGAGAGGCTTGACGGATAAGAGAATGAAACACAACAGTCCATAAGGCCAATTAATCATAATTATTACCAGTCTGAGAGCAACTGTTGATAGCCATGTGGATCCTATTTCAAAAGTTTCCAACTGTACTGAAATTGAACATCAGCGTTTACATTTTCATGTGTAAGAAATGATAGTGTGAATGCCATGTGTAATCATAACAAAACTTTCACATTTTAAAACAAAAATGCACTAGCATAAAAAGTACCACAATCCATCATTTCCTTTTAAAGTGACACAACATTGAATTCGCTGTAGGCAATAGTACGGAGCCTGTGCTATACAGCGGGGAAAATAAGTATTGAACATGCCATGTCTTTTCCTGGGAATGATATTTCTAAAAGGAGCTGTTGACATGGAATTGAACCAGATTTTGGTAAAAACCCAAACAATTCAAACATAAAAATAAAACAAAACAAAAAAATTAATCAAATCAGAAAAATTTGTTGTGTAATAACAATGAAATGACACAAGGAAAAAGTACTGATTATTTAATACTTTATATAAAAGGCTTTTTTGGTGAACACCTCTCATATGGAGAATGAAATCACATGAATTGCTCAGGTGTGATTCTGACTTCAACAGAGTGAACAAATCTTGATGGTTCTGTAGGTCTCGTCTATTAAATCTGATTTTCAATTTATATTTTCTATTGGATTTAGCTCAGGTGATTGGCTGGGCCATTCTACAGCTTGGTTTTCTTTCTCTGAAAGAATTTGAGAGTTTCCATGGCTGTTTTTTGGATTATTGTCTTGCTGAAATGTCCACCCTGGTAACTTCATCATCCTGATAATGTAGATGTTGAACTGAAGCAGCTAATATTCATTTACAATGATGAAATGCAGAGGGTTGCTGAATAACTACTGAGAGATTTCAGCTGCTGTCTGGGCTTTCACTGCCTTTCTACACCTCCCTTTCTTTAAGTGTTCAATGCTTTTTCCCTGTGTCACTTCATTTTATTATGCATAACTTCATTTGTAAACTAATTAGATTTGTTTTCTTTTTCATATATACATTTCTTTGCCTGTTACCAACATTCGGTAAAAATTTCAAGTCTATGACACTTTTAGAAATATGATTTAAAGAGAAAAATTGTGGTATGTTCAATACTTATTTTACCCACTTTATATGCAACTGTGATGTCACATGCCAACTCACTGGCAAACGAGTCATTTTTACAACTTGATTAAATGAATTACTTGCTAATAAAGAGGAGGATGTTTAAATGTTGAAACTTTTTTAATGTAACAACGAGCTCTTATAGGTCAAAAGATTTAATTTGCATGTCAAGACCCCTTTAACACACCACCACACTTTGTGCTTTGAAATGCACCGGTAGCCAGCTGTGACCTAACACTCTTGTTTCTTTTTCTGCATACCTCTCTTTTTCCATCCGCTGGTGTTTGTTTTTTTTACCACAGAGTATACGGTAAGTGTTCTCACATGTCAGCTCAAACCAGTGTAGTTTCATCTACTTTGCTCCAGGCTCACTAAGCATACAACATAATCACTCTCACTTTCTCATTTTTCCTCTCTCTTTTCTTCGCTCTTTTCAACAGTGTTCTTTCCTACCGAGGTTCCATGTCAAGATTGAGACGCACTTTAAGAATGACAACGGCTGCAGCAAAAATGTGAGTAAGGCAATGCGCGCACACACACACATGCACAGTGTGTGTTCTTGCAGGAGATAATCCTCTTAAAGGAGGACGATTCATCAGCAGCACACGTAGCTGCCGCGTCCTTGTAAAGGCCATTGTGTTTGTGTCGGTCTCTGAAACACTTGCTAGTAGCAGTCAGGTATAAGCACAAGACACTTCAAAGCAAGGTCTCAAACTTCCGGCGTTGGTCAAAAAAAATGATTGAGACATACAAGCAAAACTAAGTCTCTTGCATTTAAATTAACAGAGCTGTTTGCACCAGAAAACATCATAAAGCCTTTAGTTAACAGATGCTATCTTTGATCTTTTTTTTTATAGTGGTACAATTCCTTTCAAAAGAAATCATTACATTTATTCAGTAAGGACATCCGTTGATCAAAATTAATGGAAAATACATTTAAATATATATATATATATATATATATATATATATATATATATATATATATATATATATATATATATATATATATATATTAAAAAAATCTCTTTCACATAAATGATGTTGTTTTGAATTATAATATTACAATAGTGTATGCACACAGCTA
>NC_079450.1:38503702-38551202 GCF_903798145.1 Danio aesculapii | reverse complement strand
GCGGAGGGTGAACTGATGACCTTCTCGGCCAATCACAATCATTTCTGTTGAGCACGTGAACACAATGGCAAATCAGCGCTGTTTTAAGAAAGACATCAACAGTGCCTTAAATGTTAGCGGGAAATTGATGGTTTTTCTTTTAATTCAGTATCTTGACAAGTCTAATATAGTGAAAGAATCAGTTTATTAACTCAAGTTTGATAAAAGGCGTCTAAAATGTGTGTTTGGGAAAGAAAACGTTAGCTAACTAGTGCCATTTCCCTTAACTTAGCTGAAAATAAGCTCTGATATCCCTTTTTATTTTCACCATTCATTCAGAATAGACCTTCGGGACACTTGGAAGGCGGTGAAATGATAAATTTGAGTCACTTTTTCTACGCTGATAAGATATACAGCCAAGTACACAACGTTCCAATGTAACTCCCAACGATACTTCCGGGTTTCTTTCCACTGCAGCCTTGATTTCGCTTTTAAAAATGGCAGCCGCATGAAATCATTTTATAATTAAAAACTAAAAGCAATTGCGATATACTGACGATGAACATCCCAAAGTCCAAACTAATGACTGCAATACTATTCAGTTCTATAATTTTGAAATAATTAAAAATGTTAGTTTCCCTCTAATATATGTGTGCTGTTGAGTGGGTTCTTAAACACTACTGACTGTGTTTAAAAATGTCTATTTCCTGCTAACATTTGAGCACTGTTGACATTCATCCCTTTGAGGCATATGATCACACTGGTGTGATCAATCTTGGCTAGTCCCAGGAGAATACAATCACACTGGTGTTTGTTATACATAATGTTATAATGTCAGTGAGTCACATGATCAGCTGCTAAATTCAAATCCCGAGATGGTTTGCGCTAAGCCAGAGAAAGACACTCAATCCATCAGCTCTATTCTCTCTACTGCAGTGCAGAATAACATAGCAGCACTCATCACCCTTCAAATAATATGATCATTTTTAAACAATAAAATACCCATTCTTACATATAATTGAGAATTTAAATATCAGATATGTCTCAATACAATTAGAAGGCATGTCAATATTTGCAGAAAAGAAAAAAACAGCAAAAAAACAATATGCATAAATCACCATGGCTGCAACTTTGCACATCACCATGGATACTTTACAGTGACATTTTCTAAATCGGTCACAAAAAAAAACATGTAGGGGGTCAGCGTGAGTATTTAAATTTTATATGTAAAAAGATTTAACACTGCAGATTTCCCATTGTGCTCGCGTTTTCAATAGATAAAGCTGTAGTTGGCTACAATGATCATTGAGATTACATTTACAAGAGTGTTTTGTATATCAGAGGATCTGTTTGTGAGCAAATACTGTATATAAGCTATCCACTGACAGATCAGTTGATAGATACAGCTCTCAAATACTTCAGTGTCCGTGTATCAGTGTAAGCACTCTGTGGCTGCGTCTGAAAGCTTAGGAAGCTGACTTGGTGCCTCACTGCGATATCAGGCAGCGTTTTTGGAAGTGTTTGTGCATGAAAGCAACTTGTAAAACTGATTTCAGACAGACTTCTAAAACAACATAAACATTTAATCATGTACAACTAAATATAGATAGCTTTAGTAATAACTAAGAGAATATTTGCTTTCTACAGTACTGACTTTTCACTAGAAATGCCATTAAAAGTGGAAAATGTTGATCAAAAATGTACATTTAGGCAAAAAAAATTTACCCAAGGAGAAAATTACCCAAGGAGCTTTAAAATGCCTCATTTATCATTTATCTTAACTGTCAGAAACAGGATTGTTGCAGTGGTGTAGTCCTAAAAAAAAGGTGGTGTACTATTACCCACCTAATCTAAATTTAAAAGTAGGCAAAGAAACGACGAAAGCAAATGTTTCTTTGATTCATTAGTACTAAAGTAAATTTTTCCATGTATTAAATAAAACTGCCACTTTTTAAATTAATAATGGCATAAATATAAACATATTAAAAACTTACAGGCTAATTTACATATTTCACTATTGTAATAAAGTCATAAAAGGAAATAATTTTTAATACGATACAACACATGAAGTTTCACTCTGATGTCACTCAGATATGCAGTTAAAATGAGAACATTCACTGAGTGGTTCTGTCACTGTGTTTAATCCTGTGCATGAATTTATGATATAGTTAATGCCACATGCACTGTGTTTTATTGTCCTTGTTAATTGTGAAATAAACAGCAACATGTCTGTTAAGAGTTACATTTTCGCTGGAGAAAACAGCTGTGCTGATGATATTATAACAATCTACTGATAGACACACCTTGTGCTCACGGTCTGCACAGCTGTGGTTTGCTGACCAAATGAAAAACAAGTTGAAAACGGAGGAACAGAATTCTGCTGCTGTTTTTATATCAAATTTAAAGGGGACTGAGGCGATCATTTAGTAGTGTACAGTTCATGAGGTAAATCGCAAAAGTTTTAGGGGGGCTGAATGGAAATATAGGAGGACTAAAGCGACGCCCATGCTGTTTTATAATTTTACTTTACTGTTTCAGTGAGACATCATTCAGCTGATTTGTTGTGATCTTCGAAAAACTCACGAAATGTTCTTACAGCTGTTGCGGTCGTCATGGGGCGGGAAATGGTGCAAATTAAACAAAAGTGCACCAGTGGCAACAAATTAAGATGCAGTAAAAGGAGACGCGACTACACATAAATTAGGGAAGTTTAATCACTAAAACAAGCGAGTATACCGAAGGTATGATCCTCAGAAGTCAAAATATCCAAACAGCTCATGGAAAAAAGTAGGCATACTGAGTATACGTGCGTATAGCAAGGACTACACCACTGGATTGTTGAATATCCTAGGCAGGTGAAAAGCATAAATCAATGACCATTGTAGCCGATCACGGACATATCTGTTGAGTGTCTGAACACTATGGCCAATCAGCTGTTAAAAAACTGCTTAGAAATCAAGGGTAAAGTTCTGGTACACTTTTTAAAATTTCATTAGTGATAGATTTCACGGTACTTCTAATAAAACTCCATCACACTGCATGTAAGAAAGAAATATAATGTTTTGTTTTTGTCATTAATCTTGTGTCTGGTAGCCACACCACTCACGTTTCTTGTAGGTACGAACTGTGACCTCCAGAGAGTACATCCTTAGAAATGACTATTGTTGGATTTGTCTGACCACACTGTCTGATGTCCCTTGTGCAGGTGTTCGGTGATGACCCCACTCCAACGGACAACGTCTGCTTTTTGGATATATTAAGTGACCCAATCCCTGAAAAAAATTACAAGAAGTCAGAGGTAGATATACTTTCATATATGCATAAATGCATAGAAAAACAAAATCAGCAACATTTAGTTTAAGTCAGTTCATTTTCAATTCATGAGTTGCAATGTGATTTCAATTGGCCACACACCGCGGGATGCTAAATTAGGATTTGAATCAGGATGACAGGAAGAGGAATGTATGGAACTGCAATCTACATAAGAGGGATTTCATTAGTCCAACACAAGTTTAGTCAAAACATGCATCAATCATTAATTTTAGTTAATTATGCCTATTTATTTTATGATATGCAGGCTACTTTTTTTGAAAGCTCATCAGACTAAACAGATTCAAAGCTGACATTAAAATAAACATCAAAATATACTTGACTTTAACATTCAGCAGGGTATTTCAAAATGTTGAATGCAAAGACCCTCCAAATATTCAGTAATATAATATAATATAATATAATATAATATAATATAATATAATATAATATAATATAATATAATATAATATAATATAATATAATATAATATAATATAATATAATATAATAATTGAGGCATAATGTTGTAAATGTATAAATTAGCTACCTACCTTTATATTGTCAGGGTAATAAAATCAGCAGAAATTAATAGAACAATGACTTATCCATTTTAATCAGATTCAAAATGCAGAATTCTTCTTTAAATAATAATTCTAAAATCTCTTTACACTGGAGTTGTTTTAATTTCGCAGTTAGACTTTGCTTCAATTTTTTACAGTTATATACTGCAAAAACAGCCAGTTCACTACTGCAATATGCACTGCATTGTGGGTAATTTTAAAACATTTACTATAACTTACTGCATATTAAGAATTTGTGGTACTCTACTGTAATCAAAGTAGTCAAGTACTTCTATACAGTATATGAAGATAAATGAGACAGCCAATGAAAAATTATCAGTTAACATCTTGTATCACAAAAGAGAGAGATGAATAAAATGTACTTTTGTAAACCATTTAAAATGAAGATAATAACAATGAACAATAAAAACACCGTTGTACATGATCTCGTCACTTGTTTGGAATTTATTAAATTCAATAGTAAATACTAAAAATAAAGGTTTTGTACAGCTAGAGTTAAATGTAAATAAAGTAAAAGTACTGTAAAAATTTCATACTGTAAAATTAAAATGTAGAAAATGGCATTTTTTACCATAAAAATAAGTTGTGGTTTTACTGTCAAATTAAAATGGGGTAGGGCCCTGCTACTGTAAAACACATTTACAGGCAAGTTACTGTAAAGGGGTAGCAAGTGCTGATAGTAACTCACCGCAAAAATACAATAAAATGTCTAACAGTGTTGTTTGATCAAATTTTAATTCCTTGAGAAGTGTAACTTAGAGCTTGCTATGAAGTAAAATGGTCTTTGACCATGAAACTATATAATATCAACACATGCTCAATGTAAAAACGTTCCCCCGTATACATTTCTGGAGAGCGCGAATTATGTAGCCAGAGAACTTGCTGAAAATTGTAAAAATTAGGCAGCCATGAGGGTTTTCCTTTTTTTCTGGATTGCTTTTGAAAACACTGTCGGTTGCGTTTAGAGAAGGTGGTGGGTGGGTCAATCTGTGCTTTTGAAAACACAATGGGCTGGGTTTAAGGAAGGGGGTGTGCAAATGGCACTCGCAAGAGAGGTTTGAGATCTGAAAAAGCATACACAGCATCCTCTGGTGGATTTGCGACCAAAAAAAAAAATTTGCAAAAAAAAAAAAACTTAGCTCCTGAGATGTATTTTACAGTGTCCGGAAATGTATACAGAGATACATATCAATAATGAGCCTGGGTTGTATAATACAATATAAAACTAAATATTTAAAACTATAAAAAGCATTTCAGACACAGACTGTAAAAATAATAGCTCACCTCAGCAAACAAAATGAAAATGTACCCATCATTTCCTGACTCTCTAGTGTTTCCAAAACAAAATAAAAAAGAGGATATCTTTAAGACAGGAAAGAGGAAACAGGAAGCCACTGACTTGCAATTTTGTGGATGTCAAAGGCTTCTAGTTTTTAACATTCCTTAAAACACAAATTAAATGAAACTGACGAAAGAACTTAAACGGGTTTAGCACTTTAGTAAATGATGATATATTTCCTTTATTGGTAAGCTGTCTCTTTAGCAATGTAATATTTATACAAATAGCCCATATGTTGGGTGTTTGACAGTGTTTATAGGTAATAACACTGACTAATGTTATTATTAATAACAACTCTTTCAGCTTCTTCACATTTAATTCACTTCACAGTTCCGTTCTGAATAGTGAACAGCTTTGACTGAGAAATAACTGTCTTGTGGTCTCCAGGTCTCACAGCAGTGCAAACCTCTTCAAAGCTAGCATTTAAATGACACAACAGAGACGTGCAGAGACATATAAGAGCAAATGAGTGCAGAAGCAAAACCACAAGACAAGTCTTACATAAAACCACATTCCTCAGCACGCTCTACTAAAAGATACAGTTCATCACAATCTGCTACTGTTACGGTGGACAAATAATACATCGCAGCAAAGCGTGTTTCCATGTTACACTCTCAGATTCGCTCATGCGCAACCTCAAATCCATAGCTGTCATGTGCCGAATTAGGAATAAGACAAATCCAAAAGGATTACTTTGTCGTTGAGGAGAAGGGAAAAAAAAGAAAAGAAAACAGAAGAGACACGCCAAAAGACAAGATCAGACTTGTTGACAAAAGACAAAGCTATTATACAGGTATCAGTCCATGAGACCAAAAACAAATGGGTAAATTACAGTTGTTCAAATAATACTGTATATTATATTAAATTACATTAAATTATTTGTGACCACACAACATGCCATTAGTGAAATTACATATTTAATAGCTGCATAAATAAGCTCTCCGTTCATGTTCTGTTTGTTAGGATGGAACATAATTAGATTGAAAATCAGGAGTTCGAGAATTACAAAAAATTTAAATACTGAGAACAATTGGCTATAAGCTGTATGATGCTTAGCATTGTGCATCACTTTCAAAAAAAAAAATCTGTAAGTTCTGTAATTGTTCATTTTTAGGGGTAAAAATTGATTTAAAAAAAAACAGAATCCTAATAGTCCAATTTAGGCCTAATCATTGTTAATAGGTGCATTGAGATATATTTTTTTTCCTGAAAAAAAAAAAACAATTATAAAAGTCTTCCATATAGTTCAATGGAGATAACACTGCCCTGTTAAATACATTTCTTAAAATAACTAACAATCTCAATAGATAACAGAACAATATATGTTCTTAACAATTTTATAAAACATAATTATATTCATATATTTTATGTATATTCATATATTTTATGTAAAAATGGTTACTGCACAGTAATAGACATGTTGAAAGCTTGAGCTTAATGAATGCAGAGAACTCAAAATGAAAAAGCCATGCTTTAAAAAAGGTCCAAATCTCTTTTATTCTGACATTTTAAATGAACAAATTCCTTCTACTTCCATTTTTTAAAAGACTTAAACAAAAAAAAACTTCCTAAAGTTATTTTAAAATAAAAGTTTATAAACATACACATGTATACATGTAATTAAAAAAGTAATAGTTTATGATTATACATGTTGTTTTGATTACTACATTGATATAACCCAGTGGTAAGGAACCTATGGCTCGCAAACCACATGTGGCTGGCTCCTTGACCAAAAATACGTGGCTCTCCAGCTGTCTCCCTTTAACAATATCTTATGATTTAAATAATTATAACCATCACTAGAAATCAATTCCCTTTTAAAAATACCAATTTAATTTCCTTTTTAATGTAATTTTACAGCAAAATGATTAAGAACACTATAAAACAACAATAAAAGGACGTTTCGTCCAAGGTGCGTGTGCGGCGCTGTGTATAAGCTTGAATCACAACACCAATAGGTTGTTTTCAATCACGTGGTTCTGGTGATGGGCGAAATTCAGATGGAGGGCAGGAAGTAATCAGGGGAAAGTCCGTATATTTGCGATTTATACCATATTTCAAAAGAGATATGAATAAAAATAAATATGTATGTTAAGCATGATGAGTTTTCTACAGAACTAAAATATATTTGCCTGTCATCGAGGAGGTAGATACTGTATAAGTTATTGTGTTACATGAAAAAAGTACTATAGTAAATACTATAGTGTTTGGAAGCATACAATAATTACTTGAATTAGTGGTAATTATATTGCTGCTGTGGTGCAACACAACTGTAGTAATAAACAACTTATTCAATAGGTTTCAGTTTTCTATGCTATAATTATACACCATCACATGCACCACAGTTTACACTACCGTTACAGTATTTATTATACTTTAATGTTATTTATATTCTCCTGTATAAGTGTGCTGGTGTTTGTATCTGATTTTTAACACATCAACATTTTTATACACATAGCTAGAACTGTATACAATCTTTATTGGTGCTGTCAAATGACTTACCGCGTTCAAAAAAAGTTTGTACACATGGATGTGTTAAATAAATGTTATTTTTCTTTTCTTCTGTTTTTCAGCCAGTTTCGTACCCCCCCCCCCCCATTTATGGCCGATTTAAACAATTATAAACAAAACAAACGTTTTAATGATCTGATAACGATTCCCATGTAGAAGAATCACTCCCTGCCCTCCATCTGAATTTTGCGTGTCATCAATGATGTCATGTCAAAACAACCTATAAAGAGCAAAGAACTTTTATGTTTCTATTATAACCTCACTCACGTAAACTCAACATTCATGAATGGTGCTGGCAAAAAAAAAAAAAAAAAGATTCTAGAAATCGTCCTTTCTTCATTCATGGATTGCTTAAAATGTGAAGCTTCATATATTTATCCCGACCCATGATCTAACCGCTAAAATAGTTGAGAAAAACATTTGAGAAATTTAACAAAAAAAACAAGTGGAATCCATAAAATGTCTGCATTTAAAAAAGAAAAAACATATTATTATTATTATTATTATTATTATTATTATTATTATTATTATTATTATTATTATTACTATTATCATCATCATCATCATCATCATCATCATGTTTCCAATATACAGTTCAAGTCAGAAATATTAGCCCCCATTGCGAAACATCATTTGGGAAAAAATAAATTCAGAGCAAGGAAATTTGTTTTATTTCGGCTAGAATAAAAGCAGTTTTAAATTTTTTATGAACCATTTTAAGGTCAAAATTATTAGCCCCTTTAAGCTATATTTTTCTTGATAGTCTACAGAACAAACCATCGTTATCCAATAACTTGCCTAATTACCCTAACCTGCCAAGTTAACCTAATTAACCTAGTTAAGCTTTTAAATGTCACTTTAAGCTGTATAGAAGTGTCCTGAAAAATATCTAGTCAAATATTATTTACTGTCATCATGGCAAAGATAGAATAAATCAGTTATTAGAAATGAGTTATTGAAACTATTGTGTTTGGAAATGTGCTGAAAAAAAATCTCTCTGTTAAACAAAATTAATAAAAAAATAAAATAAATGGGGGCTAATAATTCTGACTTCAACTGTATATTGGAAACATGAAACGTGTGTTTTTATGTATGCTTATATACAATTTGTTTATTATTCAAAACCCTGTTTTGCAGCAATTCACTTGCAGATTTTACTGCAGTTACCCAAATATCAGTTCATCAGCTCAAACACGACACATGTTGGAATTTTAAATGGTTAGACAACTGAAAATCCACTAACCAGAGCTAAAAATAAATAAATGTGAAGTGTTTAATAGTCCTTTCCATGCTAGCTATACTGTATGTTAATTCCACATTGAATAATCATGTATCAAACATATCTAGCACAGGTCTCACAACAAAAAGCCTGCGATTTGTTCCTCCAGTGCTTTAAAAATGGCATCAACTGTGAAATGTAATGTCACCCCTGCACAGTGAATCACGCACAGCATGCAACACACACACACGCAGACACACAAGAACAAGCAATGATCTGCTCACTCAGCAGGTAATGTGTATCTACTTAAAACAAACAGGATCTGAGCGACTGGGTGTCGGAGAAAACAGGCCGGGGACCCCTAGTGGACGGCTGGAGGAACGACACCAAGCCCATCATGTGCTCCTATAAGAGAGTGACCTGCAGTTTTGAGGTTTACGGCTTCCAGGGAAGAACAGAAGACTTTGTTCACAGGGTATTGACCACCACTACATCCTTTCATGCACATTGCATCATGCTGTTTAGTCACGCAATCCCATCAGTGTGTCATATCGCGCCATGTTGTGATTCATCATAGAACATTCGTGACATTCTGTTGGTGGGACACAGACAGGCGGTGGCATGGATTGACGAGTGGCATGGTAAATGAGATGTTCTGCGATGCTTCATTACCATAATTAAGCACATGCTTTGATCAGTATACACAAGAGAAGTCGTCATCTGTCTTAATACTACGCAAATACACAGTTAAATGCATAACAAATATTTGTGCGTGCAGGAATGACTCTCGAGCAGGTGAGAGAGTATGAGAGAAAACAACAGGAGGAGACCAACTGCAAACTCAAGAGTGACATTGCCAGCCCAGGTAACATGTCAGAGATAAATCAAGCAAAATGCTCCATATACAGTACATGGATTGCTTTAAGGATTTGTTTTGTTTTTTATAGAGATATTACAAACCATATAATAACATACCAACTAATTAGCTGATTAAATGACTTTCCCAAAACAAATTGATTATTAAAATAAAAAAAATTAGATAAACAGTAGATAAAATACTATAAAACAGCTTTGAATGTTCGGAGCAGACTGCTTACACAAAGAAAGACTGAGTTTATTAAATATACTGCAGCCAGCCACCAGGGGACGCTCTATAAATTTAGGCTGCACTTTTTTAGACTTGTGAGGCACACTTGGTTGTGAAAAAAATGTCTTCAAGAACCTTTATACAGTGTGTACTGCCACTGTAAAGTCTAAAGCCCAAAGTATACTTCACTTTCGCATATACTGTGGGTACGAAAAGGGTTCAGACCCCCTTTTTTCACTCTTTGTTGTATTGCAGCTATTTGCTAAAAGCAATTAAGTTAATTTTTTTCCTCATTAATGTACACACAGCACCCCATATTGACAGAAAAACACAGAATTGTTGACATTTTTGCAGATTTATTAAAAAAGACAAATTGAAATATCACATGGTCCTAAATATTCTGACCATTTTCTCAGTATTTGGCAGAAGCCCCGTTTTGATCTAATACAGCCATGTTTTTAAGTTTTTACACCTGGATTTGAGGATCCTCTGCCATTCTTCTTTGCAGATTCTCTCCAGTTCTGTCAGGTTGGATGGTAAACGTTGGTGGACAGCCATTTTAGGTCTCTCCAGAGATGCTCAATTGGGTTTTAGTCAGGGCTCTGGTTAGGCCATTCAAGAACAGTCACAAAGTTGTTGTGAAGCCACTCCTTCGTTATTTTAGCTGTGTTTAGGGTCATTGTCTAGTTGGAAGGTAAAACTTCAGCCCAGTCTGAGGTCCTGAGCACTATGGAAAAGGTTTTCAACCACTGTGCTCCAACCTTAGGTGCAGCCTAATGTTTTTTGTAACCTTGGCAAGATCTGTGCCTTGCCGCAATTCTGTCTCTGAGCTCTTCAGGCAGTTCCTTTTACCTCATGATTTCAATTTGTTCTGACACGCATTGTGAGCTGTAAGATCTTATATAGACTGGTGTGTGGCTTTCCTAATCAAAACCAATCAGTATAATCTAACACAGCTGGACTCAAATGAAGGAAGGTCCTAAGAAATGGACAGATCCTGAGTTAATAATATGAGTGTCACAGCAAAGGGGCTGAATATTTAGGACCATGTGATATGCATATATTTTTTTATCAATCTGCAAAGGTCAACAATTCTGTATTTTTCTGTCAATATGGAGTGTGGTGTGTACAGTAATGAGGAAAGAATATAATTGAAATGATTTTAGCAAATGGCTGCAATATAACAGGGTGAAAAATTTAAGGGGGTCTAAATACTTTCCGTACCCACTGTATGTGAGGGTCTGAGGATAATGAATGTGAGGTAAAATTTGTCAACACAACTGTAGGCGTATTCTATTTGCATGCCTAATGTTTGTGAATGTAATGTGTGCAATATCAGTGTAGCCCACATATGTGTTTTGATTTGATTTAGTATTTCATTTGGCCACAAGGTGACAGAACATTGGAAAAAAAAACAACAAAAACACAGCATAATACTGAAAACAACATGTAAAAAAACATGTTGATGATTGCATTTGTGATACGATCATAAGATATATGTAACTTTATGATTAATGAGTACCAAGACATTTCTATCAATAACAACTTTAGGAAAGATAAAGACATTAGATGATAATGAATCCTAGTATGCTTGTTTTGACCAAAACTTGTTTTGATGGGTTTGTGCATACTATTAAAGAGCCCATTTTGATAGGTTGCTTATAGGTATGCTAATATATGTCAAAGTATGACTTTTAGTGAAATAAGTTTAAGGATTAAGTTAAATTTAAGGGAATGCTTACACATCTATAGCTGTGTTTGCATCACCCTGTTTTGATCTGCAGTTTGAAGTATCAGATGAGCAAATTGAGTATTAAATCACTTTATTCGCAAAAAAAGTTAACGCTTGCTTGAGGTGGATTTGGACTGAAATTAATGGGAGATGGGAACACATTTGCCAAATCAACTCTGATTTAGTAAACAATACACCCGTGTGACAAATCAGCTGCCTCCATTATGCTTGCTTTGTTTACTGTTGGTTACTAGGTTACCAATACTACAGTTAGCCACTCTAACAACGTATTGGAAACACTCCTAATTTTTCTTTTGTGAACTTCGAAAAAATTTGCTTCATGTTAGAATGGAAACATGGCTAATGATAAATGTCGAACCAACTCACAATGTTGTCAAAGTTGATCCCCATTCACACAAATTCACAAAAACAACTAAAAATGCTGGTTTTCTTTGTTCCACTGTGTCGAGTTTCTTTCCGTTATTTGAATTTACACGGGAATGCATTGGACGCTAAAGTAACAGTAGTTTTGTTTGTTTGATTTGCTTCTGATTTGCTTACACAGAAAAAGGCAGAGTTTCTTAAATATACTGCAGTCAGCCACTAGGCGATGCTCTAGATATTTCAGCTTTACTTTTTAAGACTTGTGAGGCACACTTGGTTATGAAAAAAATGTCTTTAAGAACCTTTAAACAGTGTGTGCTGCCACTATAAAGACTAAAGATCAAGGTTTACTTCGCTTTTGCATGTATGTGAGGGTCTGAGAATAGTTAATGTGAGGTAAAGTGTGTTAACAAAATAGTAAGTGCATTCTATAAGCAATAACACTTCTAAAGCACTACCAAGTGGGGTTTCTATGTTCCACTGTGTCGAGTTTTGAATTTAGAAGGGGGATGCATGGGATGCTAAAGTAACAGTACATTCATTCTGGACAGAAAAAGGCAGGTGGCACCAGCCTCATTCCACTCCCACATTTATTGGCCCCTCCCACACTTTTCACAGCTATACAAAGCAGGCCAATGACACATCTTGTGCGCCGCGTTGTCTCATTGTGACTTTTTCAGAGGTAAATGTCATGTACACGTCAGGGTACAGCTAAGGTAATGCAAGGTATTGAAGGCTTTAATCGTTGCTATAAGATGCTACTTCATTATTAATTTGCAAGTCATCATGACTGATCAAACATTATTTAACTAATGCAACACGTTACACTAAATCATTAAATCAAGCCCTTATTTGTGACAAACTCTTATCTTTTTTTCAGGCTCTGATCCTGCAATTCGACCCAGCTTCACTCGTTCCATCTCTGTTACGGATGAATCGTCACTGAAAAAGATGGGGGTTACGACTCTAGACATTCCCAGCTCTCCGTCCTCCCTCAAGGGTCCTGTGAGATTAAAATCAACCCCAGAATAACACCTGCAATGACCACTGCCAATACCACCTTGACATCTGCCAAATATCTCTCCACTTGGACTGTCTCTTCTAGCAAAAACTGGTTGAAATGAAAACACAATCGTCACTTTCTGCTCACAGTTTCCCGCATACCTGTGTTTAATGCAGAGGATGACATTAACAAAAGCACCTTACTAAAGAACGTTAGATACTATGTCTAAACAGACTGGAGCGAAACCATTCAATTTTCTCCCAGACAAGACAGTCTCTACAAAATGCATTCAACCAATGGTCTATTCACCAGCATATGAACATGAATGGATGCACATATTCATCTGAGCACAGAATGAAGATGAAGAGGCTCTATTGACATAATGAAACAACCAGCAGACAGTGTCGGTGAAACCCCCTCATATGGATCACGGTGAATGAGAGTGACTAGCCAAAATGTCTAGTGGCTTACGGGATATTGAGACTAACCTTTGACCCTGTATCAATACATTGATGGAACATAATTGATTGTTTAGTCGTGCAGCACATAGTGAGAACTTTATCAATAGTACTTTGGGAGATAAGACTAAAGACAACAGCAGATTGAGCATTATGCATTATTTGACATTGATATCACATCTATCATCTGTCATCTGTCAGTTACATGCCACATTCTCTGTTAGTCTCTGTTTTGGTTTTTGCGAATTAAAAGGGAAATTGGTATTTTCTGCCATTTGTTAAAGAAATAGTTAACATGACCTTAACTTGCATCACTGGTTAAGCCAGCTTTGTTGCTTAAGCTGTCTAAACAAACAAAGTAATGTTGAAAGTGCCACATTGTATATTTTTATAATAAATTTACTAAGGAATGCATAACATAATTTGAACTACACTGGTCAATACCATATGTTTACTAAAAATATCAGTACTGTCAGACATTTTGATCCATTACCTGAAGCTTTATCTTTATCTGATATTAAGAGAAGTGCCACACTGCCCCTGTTGTGGAGAAAAGATTCTGGTCTGCAAAATAGTTTCTAAGTCAAAGTTTTCAAAAAATAACAAAGACTGAGATCTCCGAAATCTTTAGGCAAAGCAGTTTATTGTTACAGCATCAGTAACAACAGAGACAGGTCGTTCGAGTGTCTGATGAGTATAGGCTAGCACACAGTTTAAAAACACTTCTTTGTCTTAATACTCCACCAAATTTACACATTAACACAGCTCCATCAGCTTCTCCACTAAGGGGATTTTAAATCTCTCAGGTGTCCCACCAACAATAGAGTCTTAGGGTTTTTAGGGGGTCCTACCCATGTCCAGTTAAGGTCTTTCCTTCCTATTTCAAATGTGATGATTTAGCCAAAAAACAATGCTCAACATATATCTTCTTCACTGTACACTGAGCTGTCAACTGTAAGTTCAGTTGAAGTTCACGGGTACTCATATTTTTGGAAGTCATTACAAATGAGTGTGGGTGCACGTGCAGGTGTGCCTTATCATGAGTTGCAGAACAGAACGCAAGTGCCCTTATGGCCTTGCTTCCATAAATCTCTCATTGTGACATTTCACCCTGCTCTTCTAATTTCTCTTCTCATCCCTGACTGCGTTTCCACAAGGTGACTTTTTTTATTTACCAAAGCACACATAAATGATAATAATGCCACAGGTATGGGTAATAATACAATAGATAATAATAATACTGAAATCACTCAAATAAGCATATAAACGAGAGTAATAAATTAATCAGAAATTCATCAAGACACAATGAATTCCCCATCATCTCATGACTTTTCACATTCTAAGCATTGTTTTATGAGTTTACGTACACTCTGTGCCATTAGCCATACGCTGTATGTTTGCATCGCTTAGCAACGTATGGAAAACAATAGCTGTGTCTCATTTCAGAGGCTGCATCCTCTGAAGGATGCATTCGAAGGGCGCTGCGTCATCGCGGCGCGACGAAGGCCGTCTCATTTTAAAAAAATTCAAAGGTTCCTTTAAATGCAGCCTAAATATGTTTCCTTCGTTTCCCAGGTAATAAAGGATTCAACCGGTGGATCCTTCGTGGCCTCGATCATCACACGCTGATAACGGCAGGACGTTTTTAAAAGAAAACTTTGGTTTAAATGTATGAATTAGGTTTATTATGTTGGCTTGGGAAAGCCAACATACTGTTATACTACTCTGTCCTCGAAAACAAACGTATTCGCTTGTTAAGTGTGACGTCATGCGAAGCAGCTTCCGGGTCCAAACGCCATATCAAACTGTATGGGGAGGCTCATCAAATGGTTATAATAAACCTTTACAAAGTGATGTAAGATTTACGAAAATCCCGGTCGCAATGTATGTATCCATGCCTAATATCCGATGGCCAGAAAATTATTCGTTTTTTTATAAATTGTTAAAATTTTTGTATTTGTGATGCAACAAGCCTAGAGAGTGTTGTGTACATCATGATTTTATATAAAATTCACTTTAATGTGTGATATGATTAAAAAGTGGTTATAAACATTTTCTCAACTCAAATGAGTGGCGGTTTGGACCTGGAAACAGTATTCCATACGTCACTGATACGTCACGACTTGACTTAAGCGGATCTTCTCCTAGGCCGTTCATGCCACAAGGCCCAAATTTGGTCAAAATGTGTCTCAGACTTATCGTTTCTGAATTTAAAAAAAAATTACGACATTTTAATTATCTGGGCTTATAAAAAAGTTATACAATCTCCAAAATTGGCTAAAAGCTGTGTTCTGCATTAGATTTTCTTGCTCTATCTTTTCAGGCTTATCAGACTTATAATTTTCCAATAAATAATTTTTAAGCATTATTTTTCTCAATATATGGCATGCCATTTTAGACTTAAACTCTGTATTTTATTTTACAAAAAGTCAATTTTTTACTGATATGGCAAGCCATTTTTGCATGCATCACTCTCACACTTATGAAGCATTATATATTTTCAATAGAACATGGCAAGCCATTTTTACATAATGTCCAAATCCAGTTTTTGATTTACATGACTCATATTGGCAATAAGCTTTGACGTATCATCATTAAGCTGTCAATTGTCCCCATAGCAATAAAACAGGCTAACCTAGCAACAATTTAAAAACAGCAATATCTCTACATCAGAATATCGTAGGGACCTGGCTATTGGCTTGTTTGACTCATGCTAGCAAATGGGACTTCCTGTGTACTCTGCATGGTAACAATGATAAGCCAAGTGATAATAACAATTAGCTACATGCTATTAATGATACGTGCAATAACATATGCTAGAAACGTCTACTAAGTATTAGAATTTGGCTGCTCCAAAACCGCCAACTACTCAGTAGGTACTGCATTTGAATTTAAACGTACTACTCAGCCGTTAGAAAAGTACGTTCTATACAGTATGAATGTCTGCAGTATGAATGGAATTCGGACATACTACAGCCGCCATTTTGTCATGGTCACGTGACCTACCTGCGTCGGTTGCATCGATTCACTCCCATTCATGAATTCTCTCACGGTGCATCATGGGATAGTGCAGTGTGCATGGGATGTGCACTTCCAAATCCCGCCAGAAGTAGTAAGTCATCCGGGTACTTCTCGCATACAGATTTTTCGAATTCTATGAAATCGGACATACTACCCGGCTCGCATACTGATTTTAGTGGTTTCAGACGCAGTCTTTGATTAAACATGTACATGAGTGTTGCCATTTAGCAACTGCTTAGTAACCACCTAGCAATGCCATAAACATTTTAGCAACCCCCTAGCAACCCCTTAGCAACCACTGTGCTTCCTGCCAACTGCCATTCCCAGTCCTAGCAGAATCACATTGGCTTTCTAAAGCCAACATCAAAGTTCAAAGAAAGTTAGGTTCTAGTTTTACTCGGATATCTAAACACATGTTAAAAAAACAAAAAGAGTATGACATGTCTTCCTAAAAAGTGATATTATAGACAGATTGCATTTTTATGTGTACATGTATGGATCAAAGAAAATATATTTCCAGCTTCTGTAAACCTTGCTTTGCCTTCAGAAGACAATTAAATTGAAGTGTCGTGAGGGCCCAACAACTGAGCACAACCATACTATGTGCATCCATAAAAAATACTATATTAAAATATTTTAAAGTCTCCACTTAGCAAATTGCAATTAATGCAGCGCTTCTTGTTCCTTGTGTAACACACTTTTAATGTCTCAATTCTTAAATACATCAAGCAAATGCCTGGGCTGGCTAACTTAAATCCAATCACCATGCATATGGTCAACTAATCATAATATTGGCTCGCTGTACCTAATTTGGTGTGGTCAGTGTGCAGTGACGATCGACACACAAAGTTTGATGTCAAAGCTTTGCAAGGATACAATCTGGCATCAAGCTATCCAATGGAGTATTTGCACACAGATTTTTAATTTTCAGTCAGCCAGCCCAAGCGATTCTAGTGAGCCTTACAAATTTGAACCTCCTTCAGTTACAAAATTTCCATGTTTGAGATCTGTTTTCATTAAAAATCAGTGATCTTTGATGCCTTATAGATATACAATATAAAGTGGCTCTCAAACCGGACAAGAAGCACTGTATTCATTATATTTTTTCCCAGCATGTCTATAAAAATGAACATTAAGTTTACCCCAGTATTTTCAATGGAGTTTCTGCACTAGCCTGATGCTACTGATGGTGCTAACATGCTATGCTTGAACAACTAAATGAATGCTTAAGTAGGGCTGCACAATTAATCGAAAAAAGATTGTGACCTCGATTCGACCCTACACATGATCCTAATTCTGATTTTCTATGATTCAGCCAATAATATATTCAAGGTCAGAAGAGAAGCATTAAGGCAGACACACAAGTCCTCACATCAACATGGACACCTTCAAATGGCGTTAAGTGTCACATACTGCATTTATAAGGTATAATTCACCCAAAAATGTCATTTCTGTCTTAATGTGATGTATTCTCTGCCGCGAAAATCACACGTGAGCTGACCGCGAGCTATTTGTTTACTACCAAGAGGACGTGCACGTGCCCACCAATGATGCCTACTTTAGTGAACAGAACCTGCATAAGATGTGAATAACATCTGATGACGTTGTAAATAACGTTCAGATTGTTGCACATCGTTTGAAATCTGATAATGACAAATGTCTCATTTTACCAGTGAAAACAATAATAATGTTAATAATAATGTCTAACAATGTTGTCAATGATAAATGACAACCACATGTCTCAAACATAATAATTCAACCAATTATATTCTGATGTAATCACTTTACTGTGAATTAACAACCAGGACATATTTAAAGTCCACCATTCCAAGTCTATACAAAATCTATCATTTAAACCAACAGTAGACTTATACATAGGCCTAATAATATTATTGTTGTTTTACCATGTTTGAGAAATAACAATAATTATAATAATAATAATAGCCTACTCATATTAACCTTTATTTTACATCTACAGAATTGTGAGAAAATCATGATCTTGATTTTAAGCAAAAAAAAAAAAATTGTGATTCTCATTTTAGCCAGAATCGTGCAGCTCTATGCTTAAGTCTCATTAACTGAATGCATTTTAATTACATTACAACATTGATGCTGTAAAAGGAACCTTAAAATTTAAATTAGTCACATAAACCTTTCACTGGAAGTTTACCATTGACTGAAAAACACTAGCAGGCATGTAGCCCATTGGTTGTTAAAAAAAAAAACTTTTTATGGTCTGAACATGATCCCAATCAAGTTTGATGAAAATGTGAGAAATAAGCAGAAATGCTCAAATCTGCAAGATCCACTTTCCGGCTGAGCTTAGCTTCAACCCTTCATCACTACAATTGCGTCTGCGACAAGCTTCAGACATACCCTCTGTTAAATGCTGATGTTGATGCTCAGTGCAAAAAAAAAGAGTGGGTTTGATCAGGGTTGGAGCTTAACTCTGCATTAAAGAAAATCTTGAAAGCCAGAATTGAGGATCCCTGGTCTAGAGAGAATAAAAAATGTAGGAGAAAAAACAAAAAAGCGGACAAAAATTTTGCCAAATCATGTCATAATTAGGTTTAGTGTTCCTTTGAATTCTTTCAAAACCTGTCTCCTGATAATTAGTAAAACTTTTACAAATTAAATTTTAAATTAAAATGCATTTGCTTTTTTTTTTAATTGTTATTTTTGAGCACATAGTGGCACTCCACGGTGTACATTCAACATAGTGTTTGTAAAGTAATGGCATTTCATGATATTTAAAAAAGCATATCGCTCCCCTCTGTATGCTGCTTTGAATCTATTGAAAACTTCCTCCATCTTGGTCCCAACTTAACATCTTTTCGGTTCTTATAGGCTTTTTACATTAGGCTATACCATAGACTTTAAGAGCTGATAGAGAAAGAAAAAGAGCTGTAATGATTACAATACACTCTTGGAAATAAAGCCACACAAGCGGTCACCTTCTCAAAAGGTAATTGCTTGTACTGAA
Organism: Danio aesculapii; assembly: GCF_903798145.1. Taxonomy (NCBI): domain Eukaryota; kingdom Metazoa; phylum Chordata; class Actinopteri; order Cypriniformes; family Danionidae; genus Danio; species Danio aesculapii. The sequence continues at coordinate 38,531,594 of NC_079450.1, read as the reverse complement.
AGAGTCCATGCTTGAAGGTACATATTAGTTAGGGCTGCATGGTAAATTGTAATAGAACCGAAATCGTGATTTAGTACAAGCTGTGACTGCCATGCACAGCTAGTCAGGGAAACACAGCTCTGTAATACACCACAAAGAAGATACTTAAGAAATCAAAGAGAGGGTTTAACTGTTATCAATTCAATGTGACTATTAATCACTATCGACTACAGAATAAACTCACAGAAGGATTCATTTAAAACATCTAGTTTGAAAAGTCAGGAAAGTTGGTGAGTCCAGCTTCATTCAGGTAGGAGTGTCGAGTGGCGAAAGAGGGAAGGGTTTGCGTGAAAATGGGAGTTTCATTACTAAACGTAGAAAAAGGTGTTTACATAAGTTGCTTTTTGATTTTCCCTGTTATGATCCCGTTTTACATATTATAGAACATAATTCGATTAACGTCATTGCGTCACCACGCTATCCACTTTTCCTCCTGAGTTTCATGTAATTTCAGGTGTTTAATTTTTATTTTATTGACTTTAACTGCAGTTTGGCACTTTCACTTTCATTTAGAAACATTTCATGCATGCCTACAATGACAAATGAGATAATGGATGCGAGTATAAACTGTTGGAAGAGTTTAGTTTTAATGGAATTTGATACCGCAAGCCAAATAGAAGACAAAAAAACCCTCCGCATTTCTCGGTAGGTGCAGAGAGTAGCGTCAAACAGCCGTGTGTGTATAGACTATCCTGTCACAAAATGCAGCGAAAATCAAATGCGGCGAAAAATGTGTTTTGGTGTTTCATGACCCTTTAAGGCTGATTTATACTTCTGCGTCGAGTGATCAGCGTGACCCATGGCACCTGCTTTGCACATAGCTGTGCATTTATACTTCTGCATGCTGTTTGTGTTGCTCTGCAATAAAACTTACAAAATGCTAGCTTAGCAGTTGGTTGTTAGGTTTCTCTGTGCTGTGTTTCTTTGCGAGTCTTTAGTTTTTCTGACTGCTACCTTAATGTACAAATAGCTAAAAGTCACTCATTCAGAGGCGTGAACCGGCAGATGTGCAAGACTGGTCACAGCTACCAAGCCGACCAATCACAGAGCTTGCGATACGCGCAGTTGCAACGTGTAGTTACAATATTGAGAGGTGCGCATCAGCATCGGTGTCAGTGTCGGCATCGGCATTTTTTTTATTTCTGGGTTGTAAGCAAAGTCCTGCAAACTCTTTCTTTTTAAGACATTTGGACCAGAAGATGGAGCTGGTACAGTAGAGGAGGCTGAGGGTCTGCTGTTTGTCCAATCATGTTTTTTTCTTCTGTAAAAAAAATATCAGGCTACCTCAAATTGATTGCTATGCATTGAATTAATGGTCCGCTGTTATTATTATTATTTCACAAAACCTCTGTCAACATTTTTAATAAAAGTCATTAGATTGAAGATTATGTCTAATGATTATGAATTATTTCCTCCGTCTCACTCGCGGTTCATGTGTGAGCGTACTGCGTGTATGAAAGAAAATGACAATGAACCTCAAGGCTTATATGTTGACGTTTTGTATAACAATTGGTGTGTTTGGTTCGAAGTTATCATTATACAAAAAAAAAAAATAAAATCTTCGGATTTGTAGATTATGTAGGCTATTTGAAAAACTGATATTATATAAGAACTATTAATAACTGTAATTTTCCAAATGAAAAAAAGCTTGGTTTGTTGGTTGTACACTAAATCATCAATAGCCTGTTTGTTAAGTTTATAACGCGGCTCCATGCAGCACAGAGGCGATCAGCATCAGCGCTTGTTTATATCAACTCTTCAGTGTCAAACTGTGACCAGAAATATCCTTCTTTCATTTTGCTTCTTTGGCAAAATACATTAGTAGACACGTGTTAAAAAATATTTGTTGAACATTTAGGGGCTGATCACAAAAAGCATGCCTTTCCGTTCCAAAAACGCGAGGCGCACCACAATGCCTTTTGCCGTTGACAAGAAAAAAAAGAACTGCGGTGCTCTTTTGTGTGTCACTAGGAAATGACTGAATCAGCTGACCCGTATTGAGTCGTGTTGCTGTCAATGTTATAATTGTAGTTTTTAATAATATTGTGATATTCAAGATCTATAAAGTAATACAGCTCTGGATAGCTTGAAACAGCAACCACAAGTCTCTCCTCCATCATTAAAAATTTGCCATAGTCGCCTTGACAACACAAACCCTGCTGTCACCTCAACAGAAACCCTGCAGTGCTTTCATTTGACTGAAGAATGCAAAAAACGCATCTGACACAACACGCCGTTTCCGCACGGCAAAACGTGAGGCGCTCAGGGCGCATAAGTAGCGCGTAAAATACTTGCGGCCGTTAGTAAACCATTCAAACAGATGCCCCTCTCAACTTAAAAAGCGTGTTCACTGGGATCAACCCCTTATGCAGCCAAACTTTAAAAATATTTAAAATAATATTTTTGAATCATTTACAAACGCAGCCTTTCGGTTAACAGTTTATTGATTATTTTGCGCATACCTAATTAAACCGCATGCGTAGGCTCTAAAATAATATTATTTTTTACCCTCAGAGCCGCAGGCAGATTCTGCTTGAATCTACTGTGTTGTAAATGTAAATGTTGATGTTTTTATTGCAGTAAGTACTAATGGAAAAATTTATACTGCGTTAGTAAATACAATTTAAAGTAATGTTTTCTATTTCTAGTGAATTAGGAAATAACCCACGACAATTTTAATGTAACATAGTTTGGTACATTTATCTTTGGCCCACAGCTTTTGGCCGTTCATACGAAAAAGTTTGGGCACCCCTGGTTTAGATACTAACAGTTTTAATGCATCAATACTGTATGGAACCATAAGGTAGAAATGTGTACCTTAGCTTGTGGACCTTTATTTCTGAGAGTGACTATACATATTCAGTGTTTGGCCTCAAAATATTACCTCCTCCTTTGCATCTTATTTCTATGTAAAACAGAGTAAATTGTGGAATTAGGATTAGGAATGTAGAAGTCATTTATTTCCACAATGGCAGAGCTGATGACATTGCTTTCAGAAGTCATTACAATCGTTCAGAAATCTCCCTAGTATGTGGACACATATTTTAGCAAGAAGCAAGATACCGTTTTTTAGGATTCTTTGATGAATGAAAGTTTAAAAGAACATCAGTATACTTGAAAGAGAGACATCAATATTATGAATACCATTACTGTCAGTGTTGGTCAATTTATTCATCCGTATTCATCCTAATTCATCCTTGTTGAATAATACAGAATAATACCATCATTGGGGGAGGAGAGGAACCCCTCCAAAAATCTGAATGATGTACTTAAAAGATCACCTTTAAAAATATAGTCACATAATGGTGAGGAGTAAAAGAAGAATCAATAAAAAAAGTCAACTTGTAAACAAAATCTAAGTTCAGGAACGCTGTAAGCCTCAATTGTTCTAAGAACTGCATTTCCGCAATCATCACTACGTTCACCTTTTTTTTCCATCACATTTAATTGCTAAGATCCTTGCTGCTTCCTCCTGTGCGATTGCCGTATTCATGCATTCCTAGCATTTTATTTCCTTCTTTTTATCTTTCTGATGAAGGGATGTGATGAAGACTGAATCCACGGTTCCCGAAGTCCTCTAGTTGCGCTCAAAGGACTCCAGGCTGTTCTGTTACAGCTCTGGCTCTCTCTTTCTTTCAATTACTCAATATCTTCAGCATTCTCTCTTCCCTGCTTTGCTGCCCCTCCTTCACATCCCAATTTCTTTCTCTCTCAGGAGAACATTTCTGATGTATAAAATTCATTAGAAGAAAGCTTCTAAGGCAGCACCACCAGTGCAGGCAGATTAAAAGATCAGTTCTCTCTATCAGAATAAACAGCACAATAGAATGTCCTAAATTGCGGGAACTGCACAAGATTAATTTCATTTAAAAGCTAGTAACGTAATGTTTGACTTGATAGGGACCTATTTTATTATATTATAATGTGTGTGGGTGTGTGTTTTTTTGGAACATTTTAAAGCCAGATAGCCTACAATATCTATCCAGTTTCATTATACATTCAGTATTATCATAATTGTTGTTTTAATTACACTGTAAAAAATGCAGGGTTCCACACAATTCATTCACGTTATCCCAACACAAATCAATTAAGTTAGCTTAACAATTTTAAATAGTTTGAATATAAAAATGGCAGCACAATGGCTCAGTGGTTAGCACGGTCACCTCACAGCAAGAAGGTCACTGTTTCGAGTCCCGGCTGGACCAGTTGGTGTTTCTGTGTGGAGTTTGGATGTTCTCCCTATGTTGGCGTTGGTTTCCTATGGGTGCTCCAGTTTTCCCCACAGTCCAAAGACAAAGACTAACTTGGCCGTAGTGTATGAGAGTGTGTGTGAATGTAAGAGTACTGGGTTATGGCTCAAATGGCATCTGCTGCATAAAACATATGCTGGATAAGTTGGCGGTTCATTCCGCTGTAGTGACCCCTGATACACAAGGGACTAAGCCTAAGGAAAATGAATGAAGGAATATAGACACATGCTCATGTCTGTATCCAGAAGCATCACTTCCCTCACCATAGTATTCTACCGCGACATAGAATATATGAGATAAATGACGTCAGTACATCATTACCAGTTAGTTTATTTATCTGTTACTGAACTGATACTGAAGTGTCCGCGTCTGCATCGCAGTGCACCAAAGAAACAATTCATTTGGACACCCCTACTGCATGATGAAGACTATCCCTCTATGGATTTTTAGTTTTTACATTAGTAAGATATGATATAGTTAAGTAATTTCACACAAGCAAGAGGACAGTTTTTCCAAATATCGGTGTGTGAGTGCTACCGCTAATGTGACATTGATTTTATACAACGGTTAAAAAAAAAAAACAAGAAGCTAATATTGAGTGACTTACATTTTAGACACAATACTGTCAGCTTTTTTTCTGGTCTCTCAACAAAAAGAGCTGACAAACAAAGCCGGGGCAGAACATTTGTGCTTCTCAGAGCAGCACTGCGGTGTTTTGCACATGAATGAATCCATCTTTAAACTGACTGTGACAATGATTATCTAGATCCTTTTATAAAAGACATCGGGCCTGTTTAGATATCCACACTTGCAGTCTTGGCAACTTGCTGCAGAATGTCCTAGCTCTCAAAAACACAAAATCAAGGTGTTCTTAACACAAGCTAAACTGCACATTAGAGCAGCATTCAAGGCTAAGTGTATGCCTTCATGCTTCATGTTCATTATATCACATGCCCTGAAATCAAATTGCTAAGGAAATTTAAATTTAATTGAAAATATATTACAAATAATTTTGGTAGCAAAATATATAAAGTATTGTCGATTTTTTTAATCCAAAGTTGAATATACACAATACAAGAGGGCTGCACGATGTATCATCTCAGCATCGATATCACAGTGCGAATCTGCAATAGTCACATCACAGGATGTCAAACGATTTCAAGGGAATTTAAACCATTTGGAGAGAAGCAATTATAAAGACACTTTAACAAAGATTAAATGTGTTTATTTATTAATGTTTTTTTATGTTTGATTGTTGAATTTTTGTAGCTCAATACTGTTAGACTAAGAACCAATCCCAATTCTATTTTTGTGCCCCTACCCCTTCCCCTTGGCCCTTACAACTGAGGGTTAAGGGGAAGGGCTTCAAAATTTACCCCTAAGAATTGGGACACCACCTGCACACGTCATCATGTCATCGCGATCTCATGCTTCATGTGAGATCAGACGATTGTGACTGCTGTAGTTATTACATTATTATTATTATTAAATTATTGTTATTGTTCTATTTTTTGGTAATTATCTTCAGGAAATCACTGAAGGCATATTTTATGTTATCATGACAATCTAATTTGGCACTAAGATCGTGATGTACTGTATATTTACACCGTGGCCATATTCATCTATATAAATACACAAACACAACATTAACATTATAGCAGACACTGTAAAAAGCTCATTCCCAGCTACTAGACATTACTGACAGGGTATTCCAGTGTCATTGAGTGACAGAATGTTGTGGGACTGCTGTACAGGAGTTATTAATAGTGATTATAGATCGTGAAATTTAGCGGGGGATTTTTAGCGGGTTTTTTTAAACATGACGGTAAAACATGAACGCGCTCATGAATATATTAAACATATGTTTGTTTGTTGTAAAAAAAATAGTAATAATGACAAAAAATATATATAATTTGTGGATCTCCTTCATTTCGGGTTAAGCAATACTGCCGTTGTAGCTGGAGTATTCTGGGAAATTTTCTTACGCCTTGGTCCTGAAAAATCTTTGTTCGAATGGGATTTTACCCCTTCCCCTCAGCCCTACGCCTTCTAGCTAAAGAGAATTGGTACACCCCTACCCCTCATTTTGCGTGTGCACGCCAAGGGGTAAGGGGAAGGGCTAGGGGGGTAGAATTGGGATTGGGCCTAAATACCACAAAATACCATAATTATCGTTGTTCTCACCTGTGCTTTAAATGGCACCTATTTTAAATGGCACCTATTAAGATAAGTCTTTTGTGTCTCCAGAATGTGTCTGTAAAGTTTCAGTTCAAAACACCCTTCGGATGATTTATTATACCTTTCAGAATATTGGAATTTTATGCTCTGAACACAGTGTAGCTGCATTTTGTGCTAGGGTTAGGGTTAGGGTTAGGGTTAGGGTTAGGGTTAGGGTTAGGGTTAGGGTTAGGGTTAGGGTTAATGCTTAATGCTAGTTCTCCCTATCCCCTGTTCCTACGTGCCTGTTAGAGTGTGCCTCAATCTTAGCGATGTCAGATAAAGCCTTATGTCAGCCTTAGCGATGTCAGATAAACAGCACAGTGACAGACATGAAGAAAGCAGATCTCAAGTAACATTTGTGAGAAATACTACAGTAAGAACTTTCCTGAATATTATTTGATGTCTTTGTTGTGTTTCAACGATGAGTCGCACACGATGTTGTTAAAGTTCACGCATGCATGCGCTGTGTGTTTGTTTGTGTGTCTGTGCATGCATGCGTGAACTTTAACAACATTGTGTGCGACTCATCGTTGAAACACAACAAAGACATCAAATAATATTCAGGAAAGTTCTTACTGTAGTACTGTAGTGTTTAACCTTGCACTGTTTTTGCACGGCAAATGTGAGAGGATACTGTCTAATGTAAAACATCGCGATGGACGATGGCAACATCCTCATAGGCAGCGGTGAATTAATTATTTATGAATAAATAATTAACTTATAACGAATTCATTATTTGTAGCCTACTGTTTCAACTACCTGACCCGCATGGTCTTTGTTTTACCCATAACCAAATTATAAATAAATAAGGATAAGTTGCACACAAATTGCCCCCTGTCAATCACTTTTTCTTCGGGATTCTGGCATGAATAGGCAGAGTGATCTGTGTAGTTATAATGGCATCAACAAACTTGGTTGGTAAAAAAGGTGCACAACCAACAGGAACCAACCAACAGTATCTGAGGTTTTCACTTATATTACTAAGTACAAGCGTAAAAGCGAAAGATTGAAGCAGTGTACTGACGCTGTGACACGTTACCTGATAGATTCAAAAGACTGAAGAGTCGTAAAGACAAGATTAATTAAATATCACGTTTAACAATTATAGTGAGACGCCATCCAGCGGTACATCCTTTATAAACAACCCGATCCGCACTGCTCTCTGGAGCTCAGACGAGCCCAAAACAGTGTGTTTGGCTGTGTCTGTGTGTGTGTGTGGACTTTCCACGTGATATGCACTTTCAGCGGACGGAGAGCTGTTTAGAAATGCTAGATGAAACACCAGTGTTGATGTGGATTATTTTCGTTCTAAAATGCCATTTTAAAAGTAAGATGTTCAGGTAATAGTGTAAACGAGGCCTATGTGTGTGTTTTTCGCGAGTGGGTTTACGACGGGGGCGGGGCAGAGGATCGTCTATGGACAATTGCATCGTCTATCGGCCCAACCCTAGAGGATACACATTAATATCCACTGCTGTTTGATATCTATTACGTTATTGTACAAAATAAACCTGATTTAACGTCCACAAACGTAGATTGAATCGTCTTTTTTTTATAATTGTACTGTCATGCGGCTGTTATATAGAAAAGCTGAAGTTAATGTGTAATGTGCTGTAATTCATTACGAACATGCACTGTTTTAAAAACATTTTAAACTTGTAAAACTCATTCTTGATTACATTTGATGAAGATTGATGATCACAGCGAGCTGAACAGATCTTAAAAAAATAAAAAAATAAAAAAAATTGCTTTGCGCACGTCCTGTATTATTGATATGATTATACGCGCTACTACGGAGACATGCTAATAAGCAGCTGACAATCACTTCAGTGGGCTGGGAAACCGCACTCCTACGTCACGTAGCGGTGGGCCTAAAAATGGGAGGGATTTGGCTCATATTTTACGTCAGGAAAAAAAAAAGGGACTTATTGTATTTGCATTACCCCAATATGACTGTGTACACACTACACCTACACACAGTACTGTCCAAACAGCTCACACATTTTTTTTAATTATAGGTGCCCTTTAAATTATTTTATTTTGTATATATAATTTTTTTATTTTGTACATTTTATACCAATGCACTCCAATAAACAATCATCCCAATCAATGTAAAATAACGAATTCTTTCCAAATAGAGTCAAATTATATTGTGAAATAATATTTATGTCGCAATATATATTGCAGAAAAAATATATATTGCAATGTCAGTTTTTCTCCAATATCGTGCAGCCCTACAATACTATTACATGAATTTCTAAGTACAAATGTTGTTTTCTGAGTATAATGTTATTAATATTTTTCAGTCAGGTTTTTAAGCCCAGCATAGCACCAAAACTGCTCTTCTCAAACTACTACAGTAAATGACATCTATCATTCGGTTGAATCATTTGGTACAATTAAGCACTCTACTCTTATTTCCCACTTACAACACTGTCCTGTTTTTCAGGGAAATGTTCTAAAATGATTTACATCTTATTTGTTCAACCAATCTTTCATTACTTATTCACCTACTCCATGGGGCACCTCCCATGCAGAGTTCCACAGGGATCTATTTTAGACCCTAGCCTATTTTCTTTTTTTATGCTCCCACTATATTTCTTTGAGAAATATGAGATATCATTTTATTGCTACGCAAATATACATGCTCTAGACAGCTTGCGTTTAAGACCTTGAAACATGGATGTCCCTAAATTGTCTGCATCCTAATGAATTCAAGATGGAAATCATTCTATTTGGGCCAGCATCTGCTACAGCACTCCTGAAATCAAATAGTTTGAACCATATACAAGATTGTGTATCAAAAATGTGGGTATCCAAGTTTACAATCAGCTTAAAGTGTTTAATAAATACATATTTTAGTTCAGTCTTCTTTTAGGACAAATCTCAAAAGCTAAGCTGTAATTTTTCAGATACTCAGAAAATCACTCATGCGCTGATGTTTTCTTGTCTAGACTACTGTAACTTGCTCTACTGTGGTATCAATAAGTCAATGCAGTATCAGAATACTGATGCTAGACCCCTGACCCGGACATAAAATATAAACATGTCATACCAACCCCTTGCCTCTAAAACGTTGCCTAAAATTCTAAATCAAAATTTAAAATTCTGGTCACGGCAGGTAGGTCTATTAATAACCATGTATCTTCCTATCTCACAGACATGCTTATAAGCCATATGACTGCTTGATTACTAAGATCCATTTTTATATGAAAGATAAGCATTTATATATTCTTTTTTGGTCTCCAACAACAGTCTGATATGCATGCAAGGTCAAAAAACCCTTTCATGGTCTTATAATATGCATTTATTTTTACCTAATTATCCCAGCGACTCCCATATGATTCGTTCAGCGATTCATTTGTTCCCAAACACCCTCCTTAGCACGAAGCTAATCTGCGCTGATTGGACCGATGACAGCCTGTTGCGATTGGGAGTGAGACAGAGTGAAATATCAACAATATTGAAGTAGTCAGAGTGCATAGTATATGTGTGAGCATACCTGCCAACACTCCTGTTTTTCCCGGGAGTCTCTCGTATTTCAGGCCCATCTCCAGCCACCCACCCATTTTGTTATTTATCCAGGAAAACTTAAGTTTTTCCACAAATTTCAACCAACCCAGCTGAACAGCTAACGGTGGTCATAGCAACGACAAATGGCGGTGAAACGTGAGCTCACAAACGCATTTAAATCCGTAAACAAAGCGGCACACATCGCGTTTTCAACGTGGCATTAGACGCGATATGACAATATAAAGAGTTAACCGGATACAGTACAAGTGGTTACAAGTAACAAAACACAATTAAATACATAATTTGCAAGCTAGAGACAACAAGGAGGCAACCAATTTAAATCGCACTTACTTACACTTGTGAAATGGAGAAAGAAACTGATCCATGATCCACTGACCCATGTACTGATATAGTTCCTGTCGAGCTCTGAATAAGTCCCATATGTCAATAGTCTTTTCTGATCCTTCCTTTAACAAACGGCCGACGAATCTCCCGTTGTAAGCGTGTAGATTGCTGGGAAAATGACGGGAACAGCACAAGTCTGGGCTATAATGCTGAGGAATGTTTGCAAAAATAAACTTCAACCACTGACTCAACCACTGACTCTGATTTTACAGTTTCATCTTTGGGTAGAGAAAATAACACTAACTTTCCCTTCAAACTTCCAGTAATATCCAGCTGAGCATAGCGTCTTTATGACTTGATTTAGCTGGGATCTGCTACAGTGCTTGTCTTCCTCTTTTTCCTTGCTACTGTTTGTGGGGGGGCCGCAGGTTTAAATTTTCAATTGAGCGGGACTTAAGTTTCGTATCGACCTCACGCCAAAACGTCTAAAGACACGTTATCAAGATGATTCATTTGAAGCACTATGAGTTAGAGCTGCACGATTCTGGCTAAAATGAGAATCGCTTTTTTTTTCCAAAAAACCAAGATCGCAATTTTTTTCACGATTCTGTAGATGTAAAATTAAGGTTAATATCAGTAGGTTAATATTATTTTTATTTCTCAAACATATGGTAAAACAACAATAATATTAGGTCTACTGTTGGTCTAATGTTGAATTTTTATGTTTTAGACATGCTTGCAATCTGTCATTAACAACATTATTAGACCATTTTTATCTACTGGTAAAATCTAACATTTGTCATTTTCAGATTCCATTTTGCATAATATTCAACATTTTATAAGCTAGAGTAGTTATACTGACACTGTTAAACATTTCTTTTCAAGCACAACACTCTGTTCGCTATGAAAGAAAAACATATTAAATGCTTGTCGTAATCATAACTCTAAAATGCGACATGATTATGTAAACGATGTTGGTGCTTTCGGTTTCATTTTTACTGCTAAGTGTGGGTAATACTTTCCTTGCGGCTCCCAAACAATCACTCTGTGCCACAAACTGAATGTTATTTACAACTTTATTACCTGTTATTCATACCTGCCTAGGGTGGCAGAATAAAGAGAGCGGCGACCCTAACCCTAACCCTCACCACCCGTGTCCTCAGCAGTTATATCCGCGCCTAGGGCGGCAGAATAGAGAGGGCAGCGTCTGTGACACCTCCCTCACTACCCGCGTCCTCAGTTATATCTGCAACAACCCCTCCCACCCCACCCAACGAACCGAACAAACTGAAGGAAACATATTTCAGGGCTCGACAGACTGCCCGATGGCCCGGGGCCAGCGTGCGAGACACTCAGGCAAGTGTACAGAATGTTATTGGCCTGATCGGGCCAGTGCTGCCTTGTTACAAAAGTTTGGCTGCGACTGTCTGTCAATTGTGTGCGAATACAATTTTAGGGTGCTTTCACACATAGACGGTTGTTTCGGAATCTGTCTCGTTTCCCCCGTTAGCGCGGTTCGTTTGGCATATGTAAATTCAGCAATCATGCTCGCATCCGCGCCAAATTAATCGGTCCAAGATCGCCTGAATGAGATGGTCTTGACTCGATTAAGCCAATCGATTGCAGTGAGAAAACAAAACAATGCAACGAACTAACGACCCAGGCTATATCACAGTGTATTATGATTGTGTAATAGCCGTATATATGGCTATACGAAGAGAGAATGATGAGTAAGGCGAGATGTCATTCCTACTGGTAAATGTGTGCTTCATGTCTAATGCGAAAGTGAAAGCATGCTGCAATATTAGAGCTGTTTATCCCTTAGGAAAATTGACCGAAGTTACCATCTGATAATTTTTCCATATTTTGACCTTATTGCATTAGGCCAGTTGAAAGATCAACATTGATCTGCTTCATGATGCTGTCTCTCTATAATTTAAGCTTATAATGCAGAATTCTAGCCAAGGTTTCTTTAATAGATTGATTAATTCAGTAGATAGATTTCTACAAAACCTGACAACTAAAATGAGGCTCTGTATGAGAAAGTCTGACCTCTCTGATTTATATTTGGTGACTATGTCTGTGGGTGTCAAAATTAAAGTGCACATTTTCACTTATAAAATATTATATACACAACTGGTCAAAAGTTTGGGGTCAGTATGATTGTTAAATATGTTAAAATAAACTTCTCCTGCTCACCAAGGTTGCATTTATTTTATCATAAATACAGCAAACTTGTGAAATGTTGCACTATAAAATAACTATTCAAAAGTAGTTAATCATTTAATTTAATCATTTTTAAAGATGAGTTTTGAGCTTCATTACTCCAGTCTTCAGTCACATGATCCTTCAGAAATCACTAATAATAATTAGATTGAATAATTAGATATTTTGTAATTCAGCGATATATATTGCGATGCAAATACAATTTTGCCAGATGACTTGAAAATCACTACTTTGAAAGAATTTATAATTTTAGACTGATTGAGATGATTTCAGTAGAAAAGTGCGTCTGCATTAAATATAATAAATTATCTACAAGCATAAAATCAATACAATTAAAAAAGATGCAATAAAAATAAGTGTTTTATCGTTTTCCGAGTCTAAAAGTAACTTACAAACGGTACAATTTCTGATTCCTCAACGGTTTTAAAATCATTAGTCAAAAAAACATGAAAAAGATAAATTACACTACAGACTCAACTGCATATCCTGCGATGTCACTATTGTGAATAGGAATGCAACGGTTGGTAAAAAATCGTATCGTCCCATTGTCCTCCCATGGTTCGGTAATATTGGTGATAAAAACTGCAACAAAACAAAAAAACTTTTGCTTTTGTACGCTTCCGATTACCTTTCACATGCACTGCCTGTGCGAAGACCTATCCAATCACCTCTTAGTATTTAAATCTGTTGTTGACATCACATTTCCTCACGTGTCACTGTGTGTGGAGTTTCTGTGTGTTTCAGTATGGCAAGTGAAGGGGATACAGCGCAACTGCGCAGGTGAGGCCAAAACACAAAGCATTGGCGTGAGTGGACTCATTGTAAATTCAGTCAGAAACAAAAAAACAACAAATGCCGATTATGTTTTGTTGTCGTTGCGAAGATAGTCTAGATCAGTGGTCACTAATAGGCGGATCGATGTTCCGTGTCCAGACGCCGAAGTGTCACATACAGACTCGGACATACAGCCTATAGTTTGCGCAGATCTTTTACTTCCGTCCTGCTCCTGCTGGGGGTTATTCTGCACCCTATCGCTCCTGCTATTTATTCATTCTGTTTACCCGCTGTAAGAAAAGTTCTTCTTGTACTGTACTGTTCCCACTGAATTAAGTGAGAAGAACCGCCTCTTTGCTTAAGTCTCATTCACTACAATGGTAAAATAAAAAAAGGTGAAATTTAAGCTTTTATTCCATTTTTAATCATTTTATTTGAACATACAATTTTTAAAATACCCTACTTTAACTTAGTTAATGAGAGAATCTACAGTCATGTGTAAAGCCTGTTGTATTGTAAGGTGTTTGTAACCAAATAAATATGTATATTGTTCTTTGAATTTTTCTGTAGCCATTTTTTTTCTAAACATAGCACATACAGTACCGTATCGAAACCGTGACCGTAAAACCATGATACATACCAAACCATGAGTAGATTGAACCGTTGCACCCCTTTTTGCGAATAATTACATTGCAATATACTGTAGATGCTGAAACTATATAATGTGCAGCCCTAATTTCATATTTGCAAAAAATTAGACAGTGTATTTGTCATCTAAAACGTGCAAAGAAACATACCCAGAGCAATGTATTTTACATTTAGAAAAATGTACTGAGGCACATATTTTCAATAAGCCTGAGCAAGAATTGATTCAGAACTGCTTCCAGTTTAACTTACATAACTAATCTACATAGATCTGTAACAAATTTGCATAATGCCAGCCTATTGTCTTCATTGACTTTCCACAATCTGCCCTGACCGGGCCTCAATCACTTTAGAGCACAGCCATTAAATATCAACAGACAAACATTATACATACTTGACAAAGTTAGCATTGCTGAGTTTCAAACTGAATTCATTATAACTGCAAACTCTGTCAGAGCACATCTATCTGCTCTTTTAGAGCAGCAAGATTAAAGACAGAAAACTGACCCAAGCCCTGCAAACTGACCCACATACAGATGACTTTTTGTCTGTCTCTAATCATTATTATCATAATAAAATATAGGTGGGTTAAAAAGATCTCAAGGGTAATTTATGAGCAGTAATTATATTGCTGGAGCCACCCCAAGCCCCCACACACACACACACACACACACACACACACATGCACAAGCATCACTACATGCAAGCAAATGCAGAGTTACACACACTCACATACTCCCCCAAGAGGATGGCAATGTTTGGGAGGCATTCATTGAAATTCAGGCCCTAAACATAGCAATCAGCACAACCATAAAGGACCTAAATTTAATTGGCCCACCCAGCCCATTAATTACATAGCCAGAACAGCACGGCAACACGGCATATGTTCCCTAATAAAGCCCAATGGATCTTAATAGAGACGTATTATTGATTCACAAAGGTGGAATTACACTTTGCAGAGAACCCAAAAGAACCCTCGATTCTCAAACACACATATTAGCATGAGCCTACACATGCATACAGTGTTGTCATGGACACAAAACAAGGTTAGATAGTTAGTATGGTCATTATACAGGCATTATGTGGATGCACACAGACAAAACCAAACAGGCCATGGTATACAAGGGTCAACATATGTCATTACATAATGAGACTTCACCAACAAGCAGGCAAAAAAAGCCTCTCCACCCAAAACATAACCATAATAGTAATGAGATCCAATCCAGAACATTCAATCACATCATTCTGCACCATTTCAATTCTCACCAGCACTTTGCTTCTATTAAAATACCGCATAGCCAACAGCAAACATCACAATTTGGCATAATACTTAGTTTTGTTGCCTTCTTATCTCCTCTCTTTCTGTTCTTTTTACTCGTTGCTTTTTTTACTTACTTTTCTGTACAATAACATCAAAACGCACACACACACGCATTTATAGACCATAAAGGGGTTCCAAGCATCAAACAATAAAAGTGTAATACAGCTTTATATTCACCCCTAAAGTCTTGTTTATTTTAACTTTAGGAGGAAATAATAATGACTATCATTAACAGTGATTTTATCATGATTTCTAGAAGACACCCACTAAAATGTCATTTTGGCGCAGTTTACACTGCAAGTTAAATGTGACCCAATTACGATTTTTTTGCTCATATGCGACACAGATCGGATCTGTTGTATGACCGTGTAAACACGAAAAAAACACATGCGTTCACATATTTAGAGATTGGTTTCAGGCCTTCTTCATATATGGAAATAAATCAGATATAAATCGTATATGTGACAATGCGACTATCATGTAAACAGGTAGATTAGATTTTATTGAGGCAATGTGGTACTTCTCCGTGGTTTAACGATGTAGAAGGATGACCGCGTTTGGAGACGCGGATGTGGTTAACAACAACAACAACGAGGAAACATGGAGGAAGAAAGTGGCCAGTCGCCACAATTTACTCCCACCAGACCTGAGATCTTTCCCGTACCCACAAATTCCTTTGAATGGTGGAGGACACCATATATAAACCATAGGCGGAAGCTGCAATGACGGCACGATCCCTCCTACTCCACCTCCGCCTCAAAATCCTTTTCAGGGTATATGCAGGAATCCTAAAGGTAATTTCAATACCTTTTTAAGACTTTTTAAAGACCTTCTCAGAATATACCTCATCGCCACTTCAAGTTTTAATCAGTAACAAACCTTTAACTTCATAGACAGCTGTTAATAAACAGTTGTAGTTAAATAAACCAATGGAGCACAACCATGCAGCAGAACTCTGATAAGCTCGAAAGAAACAAAGCTTGAAAGAATAAATTGTGCGGTTGTTTTTCAGCGACAGGATTCAGCCACAGTTTAAACTCGTCTTTCTCCAAGCAGGAATACGAAAAGTTACATTTTCTCATTTTGCTTTCTGTTTCGATCTATGGTTTCGATCATAGACTGTAAAATACATGGACTTAGTATCCGTGACGTCACCCATAGGTTTCTGAACACTGCAAAAGAAGCTACAAGTAGGCGCGGCCAACCGTCGCCATTTTGTTCGCGCGTCATCACACCCACGGCGGGATACCAAACAAGGGCAAAGAGGCGGAGAGTGAGCGGAGCTACAGACGCCTGCTGGCACTTTGCTTAGACCTGGCAGACAGACTTTCCTTTGGGAGAAACGCTTTATACTTCATTACCTGCGACTCGTTTGTGTTCTGACCACATGTGCTTGGCAGTACACTATATCAATAAAGTGTTTAGACGTTTATAAACACTGTAGTAATACATTGAGCCACTAAGCATTGTTCTTATGACGTTTTTCTACAGGAGGAAAACGCAAATTACTTCCAAACACTTCAGATATAGTCAGTGTTAGTAAATGCAAGACTATTGATGAAATCCAGCCATAACACTGTAGGACAACGCTTCAGATGACTGTTCTAGAGCCTACAGCTAATCAATCTGTCACATTCTGGAGTGCTTAACGGGTCTAAAGAAAAATATTAATGATAAATGATCTTAAATAAAACAAATACATTTATAGAGATGGTATACAAGTATATAACTTTACTCACATGGGAAACGAGGCCACATGAATGGTTTGTGAGCACAATTAAGTGCACACAGCATCCCATATCATCTGATAATTGTAAGAATTAAGTCCAAAAGGCAGCTGACTGTGTAAAGCCACATAAAACAAATCAAAAATCCGATGAATATGCCGAGATCAGTGGCTAATGCAGGTGAAGTGACAGAGACCAGCGAGACCTAGCTGTCACTCAAGTGGCCACGCCCTTAATTATGCAAACTTAATATAACCTAATATAAAGGAAATGAGTTATAAAAAAATTCACCCCCCTCACAGTTGTCATGGAGGGTAATAATAGCTATATGACCCAAAATCATTCTTTGCACCAGGCTGTAAACACCTTTTTTTCTGCTGTAAAGTTGGCCATTCTAACAGTGGGCTCAATTGCAATTTGCTCTATTATGGAGCCAGGACTAGCGGAATTTTGATGAATTGCAGTTTCAGCTACTTCCATAGCGGGAGGTTGCCGCTTGGTTTCGATACATGTGGAGAGCGTCACATCACCTTCTCGCATTTGTTGCAAATTACATGACATCACCCAGATGGAGGAGCTTGGCCGGACACCCGAACCAATCATGTGGATCGAGCACGTCGTAGATAATATTAGGAGGAAGATAAATATATTTATGCTTTTTTGGAGTCAAACACTTTGGGTAAGGCTTGAACAAAGATTACGACCTCATAAAAATGCAATTAAGACTTTAATACCTTTTAAGGGTCTTAATTTTCTCATAATTGATTTATCATCCTTTAATACTAAAGACCCCACGGACACCCTGATTTTAAAGTTGGTCGAACTTCACATTTTTCGAAGAGCTAAAAGCAAGACAATTTCTTCCATCATGGCTAGTGTGGCGCAGATAATAGAACCCACCTTTACGCATGCGAAACGTCATAAATTGAATGGCAAGTGTAAACGCGAATCACATATGGGTCACAATTAAAATAACGTCTTAATGGACAGGCAAAAAAACTCAGATACACTGTAGGCAACAAATAGGAATAGGGCATCAAGACCTGACAGCGTAAAAGGGCCTTAGTTTAACAATTTATGCATCTAAATATCTTGACATATAATTTAAGAAGATTTGATATTATATTTAGACATTTCAGGATAACAGTGCCACAAAATACTAATTGCGCAATTCCAGCGTCATGGATTTGACAGTTGCAGTAAAATCTCAAAACATAAATTCACATAAAAAGTTTACGTTAACATTTTATTGAGACATCTGTTTATATTTTCCAAAACAACTAACAGAGTTATAGGATCAGAAAAACGTCAATCTGTAAACATTTTTTTGGTTTTAAATAAGGAAAATAAACATGTGTTATTAGGGATGCAACGGTTAACCGATTTCACTATTAACCGCACTTTAAGTGTTCATACTTAGCTAATGATTTATTATAAGCTTGTTTGGCATGCTGTCCTGGGAGAGAGTCCTGAGCTCATAAGATCCTCGAGCCCGGGGCTCCCTCCCGTTGCAAGGTGAGAGGGGAGTTTGAGCTCAGGTAGATCTCGAGAACTCCCCTGCTGTAGTAGCTAATGAACAGATAGTGACTGCTCTTAGGAGATAACTATTTTAGGAGCATGTCTATAGAGCCGATTTGGATTAGTCAATTAACTTATGTTGCATGTTTTTGGACGGTGGGAAGAAAACCGGGAAACCCGGGGGAAACCCACGTGAGCACAGGGAGAAAGTGCAAACTCCGCACAGAAACGTCTGCTGGTTTGTTAAAGCCTGGAACCAGAGACATTCTTGCTGTGAGACAACAGCTCTAAGCACTGGGCCACCGTGTCACCCATCTGGGAAGAAGGAGGAGTAGGGGTGGATGGGGGGATTCTTTAAAACGAAGATAGCGTGGTACATAACACAGGGTATTTGTAGTAGCTTAGGAGTCGTCTGATTGGTACACGGGATCCTCTCGAAATTAGTTTATAAATAAAATTCACTTAATTTGTCATGGGTAATTAATTGTAAAGGTGTCTTAACACCGCATTTCTGCATGGAACAAAAATGTTGCAACTAAAAGTTATGCCAATTGTGTGCTAGTTTGAAATTCTGAGCTTATACACCATGCACGCATACTGCATTAAAGGCTGATTTTAAGGGCCTTTGACATATCCTGTGTTTTGCGCATGCAAGTTTGTTATTTCCAATGGAGGGGCATGGCTTGTGTGCGCATATTGGCAGTGGCATGAACGATGTAGCTAATATGCAGCTTAGATTTACATTTAAGAAATAGTTTATTTTATTTATGTATTTATTTATTCATTGTTCTGTCGTTTATTTTAGGTGTAAAATTATTACTTATGTTTAAATGCCAAAAACCTTTTTTTCCCACTTATTTTAAGCAAATGGACTATTTTAAATGTAGTTTAAAAGGACAATGTTTTTTGTGCTGCATTATTTAGTTATTGAGCAGCAATAAATAACACTTTAAAATAAGGAATTTTTAGTATTGCTTTGAAGTGAATAATCCGATAATAATCGTGAAACTGTTATTATCCCTCAGACTATAATCGTACAACCAAAATCTATAATCGTTGCATCCCTAATTATGGATGTGACCAAAAAAGTTAGCGAGTCTACAACATACTTTGTAGAAATTCTGTGAATTAAACTGCACAACCCAAAAGAAATAATGCTAATCAAAAGGATAAGAGTTGGTTAACGATACAACAAAAATGACTGATTTTCTTTTGTTTTAAATATTTACATTTAAGGGGAAAATTTTCGTTATGGATGTGACATCTCTCCGTCATGGATGTGACATACGTGAAATTGCCACTTGTGTTAAATTAAATATTATTGTTTGAAAATTTGAGCATTTTTAAAGTTCTGTAAAATACTTCCTTACACGAAAAAACGTAAAAATAGTTTCACTATTTTGGTGAAAACGTAATTTTTTCATGGCAAGGTTGACATTTGCAAGGAATTGCTCAATTGTCATTTTTATCTTCATGCTTGTCCACTATCTGAAAACCATTAGATTTTTAATAATTTGAAATATATTCATACTTAGTATGATATAAATGTTTCTTTTGAACATGTTTAATAGATACAGGTCAGGATATATATATATATATATATATATATATATATATATATATATATATATATATATATATATATATATATATATATATATATATATATATATTTGCTTGATTTTTACATAAATATATCTAATTGTTGTGTAAGGTGATATTTTTCACCCATTTTTAACCCCAAATAAAATGTAGATGTCTTATAGATGTAGATACATAAACGGTTTGGCTAAAACAAGGCAAAATGTGTCTGTCAAAATCTTGTAGACTAAAAAAAAGCTCAAAACTAGACTAGACATCAAATACACAGATTAGATAGATTTCAAATGTGTAAACCTGCATTTCTATATATTTTACGTTTAGTCAAGCTATTCTTAGTTAGACATCTATTAGATTTTCATTGACTGTCCAAATTGAGGCTTGTTATAGCCAAGCCGTCTAGATGTAGACTCCTCTTAGATTTCTTTTAAACACAAAATTGCTTCCTGGGATCCCTGGGATTGCCTGTCGTTTATATGCTTTCTGTGTTGATAAATCATCTCAGTGAAGATAAAATAAATTAAAATAGAATCCAAAAAATGGATCTGCTTATTGACAAACGCACAAACAGATTTGTGCCTGGATGTGTTCAAGCAAAGTTCATTAATAACACATGTCCAGTCCAACCACACAGACACGCGCACAGGCACAAGAGAAATCGTTTACTCTAAATATTAAATATTTAACAAAGGGTCATTGCACACTTGAGGTCTATAAATAAACAAACAAATGATTCCCTCATTACATAACCAGAGTTTAAAGCCCGATTCATCTTTAAAGGCAGCAATTAAATGACTGCAGCAGTTAGCATGATGAACCTGCCTTGTGAATGATGATGTCCAACCATTTTTGCTACTCCATCAACAGTCGGCAGGGCGTCTCTGGGTGATTTGTTGAAAGCCTTGACAGGTTTGAAGTCACTATAATCAATACAAGTTATTCATGAATTAATAATTAAAAGCGCTGTAAGCTTTTAGGCGTTTCAAAACTTTTGTTTAAAACTCCGACGATAAATTAAACACGCCCACGTGTTTCCAAAGCCCAACTTTAAAATACCTTTTGTTGGCAGCGATCAAAACTGCTCCTTCCTTGCTGGTTATAGCCAACTGCCCCAAACTGTCGTCGAAAAAATATAACTTCCATGTTTCTTTCACCTCAAACCGCTCCCTGTGAAACGTTAATGTGAGCGTGAACGCGCATAATGATTGACAGGTGATACGGCCACTGCTATCACGCAAATTAGCTGGTTCTCAGTCACTTTATAGTTGTTTTATTTTGTGTGTGGATTTTTTTGCACCATACAGAGTGCTATCACAGAGACAGGTGTGATATTGCCTGACACCTGATTTACTGCACTCTCTCATTTGATATTTTTGTCATTCCACCAGAAAGAAATCACTTACAGAAGATTAATTAGGCTTCAGAATGAATTATTAAATTATTCAAAAAGTAGTCCATAGTTCATTGCCTCAGTTATGTCATTAAATGGATAATTCACCCAAACCTGAAAGTTATGTCATTTACTAACTCTTCAACTGTCTCAAAGCTTTTTGTAAGGTGGCTGGGAGAGCTTAACGTGCTGCAATTTATATAAACACATGTAATTACAAAAAAACACTATCAAATTAAGAAAAGATTTTCATCTGTTTGACAGCACACATGCTCCAAATCCTCACAACACATAAACATGTGCTGCATTTTGAAAGTAATAAATCATGCTGCATTTTCTCATAACACAAAAAGAACGGAACACAATGGAAATGTTTCAAGGCAAGGGGACCCAAAAACGTGATGGATGCCGCAGTGCCATGCTGTTTCTCAATATGCGATCTTGCGTCCTTGTATTCTGGTGAAACATCATCAACTGCCGACGTTCAGTTCCAAAACTCAAGACCGCAATAACGGAAGATGCGTGAAAGTTCCCTGATGTGTTCTTGATATCGAGGACGCACCGATAGACTTGAGCACCAAACTCGCTTAAAAACTATTAAATGTCTGGAACCACTCTAGGGTGAGTACACAGTGAGTAAATTTTCACTTTTGGGTGAACTGTGTCTTTAATTACAACAAGATTAAAAGCATTTTCCAAAAAAAATACAAGCTAATGTCTTAACACTTGCAGCCAAATCTCTTAAGAAAACAATTATTTTATGTATTGTCAGAAACCTGGCTAAATCGTACAAATTAATTCATATATAAATGTAGAATTTTTACAGAGAGCCGAAGCCTTTAAACCAACCCCTAAACCTACCCCACATTGGGAATGAGAAAATCTTTCTAAAATGTATGAATGAGATCGTATAAATAAATACGAATTAGCTGCTAAATCAAAAAGTTAAGAATGGCTTTGGTATTGTATTGGAATAAACTGAGCAAACCCAGGAGCAAATCTAAACTAGTACTGCACTGCTGTTCATATAATCTTGAAACACCTCCCATAGGATACAAAGGGCCCTGAAGCGCTTTTGCGATGTACAGATTTGCGGATAAGTCAGGGCCCTCATGGACACAACAGAGAGGCTGACCTTCAGTAGATGGGGAGATGGTTGACTGTGCGCTCATGAATATTTATCAGCCAGGAGGGCCGATCTCCCCCCGGGCTTAATGCAGCAGCTCATATCAAAAGTTTTATTACTACCAAACTAAAAATTACTAGTAACAAAACCCCTAGACAGCGAAAGCGCAGAGCACGGGGGAAACGAAAACAGGGAAACTGTTTGAAAAAGAGTGGAAAGACAAAGGGAGAGATGAAGTGGCAGAGTTGTATCGGTGATGTAGTGCGATAGGGCTCTTGACCCTAATCTCAGATTCTCTTGTTTAATTGAGGTTGTAATTACTCTCTCTCTCTTTCTCTTTCGCTCCCGCCATACTGTTCAGATTGTTATCTACATACTGAAAGAGCTTATAATCACTAACTCAAGAGGCGCAGCTCCTGAGACTTAGAGAGCCTTCTCACTTTCTCTCTTCCCCGCTCTACTCTAAAGAGTCTTTTATACCTCTTCTCTCGACTCCATCCCTCCATTCCTCTCTGTTTGACCTACAAATTCACACCCCAGCTTGGCTGCACTTTGTTGCATTCAAACCCCGTCCATTACATCATTTTAGAGCTTAAAAAAGGCGTAATCATATTAAACATGACTGCACTTAAACGAGCGTTAAGTCCTTGACTGTGGATCAGAACATTTCAATTGAAACGGTGCAGAAACAGACTCGTGCTGAATGCGATCGGCCGACAGAAGGAGAGATTCAAAGCTGTATTGACCTTGTATGCTTGGCGGTGTTGACATATGTAAGGTAATGATGTGTTGGTCATTATGTAATCATTTTCTCTGGGTTCATTTGGCCCCTACGGTTCCACCTGTTCAAACAGGCATCCTGCAGGGACAACAGATCCACCACAATGTGTTTCTGTTCAGCTTACGCTCAAACACTGACAGACCACTCGTACGTGTGCATTTGCTACATGTGTTGACCTCTGCTTGTGATTCACTGTGTTCGAGACAAAAAAAAAGACAAAGTGAATGTGGGAAGGACAGGTCAGGAGCATCATGCTGTCTTGCAGCTGTGACCACTTGTTGATAATTCTAGCCTCACTTCCTTTCAGATTCAGTGTCACACCAATACATCAAAGTCTTCACTTTTTTTTTGGTCATAATAAAATAACTTTCTAGGAAGAACTATTTTGGGGTTTCTCAATGTCAAAAAACGCAGGTTACAAAATCCGATTAGGTCATAAATTTAGAATTAGCTGTATAATGCGGTTTTCAATGTTTAATTGTTTGTTGTTTCACTATGTCAATAAATCTGTTTCAGAATAAATACTTTTAAGTTTACTCATTATACATCTGGCTTTATTTATTGTCACAATTACATTCCAAACCTCTGTGGCTTTATTGGAACACTAACCTACATATTTTTCAGTCACAAGATCGCAAGAAAACAGTCAAACACAGCAGCGTAACCAGAAAAGCATGCCCAATCCTAATTCTAGTTTTGTACCCCTACCCCTTCCCCTTGCCCTTGGCCCTTAAAACCGAGAGTGAAGGGGAAGGGCTTCAAAATTTACCCTTAAGAAATAGGACAGCACTATAGCACCCGCACATGTCAGCATAGGTCATCGCGATCTCATGCTGCACACTGTAAAAAGCTCATTCCTAGCCACTAGACTTTTCTGACAGGGTATTCAAGTGTCAGAATGTTTTGGGACTGCTGTACAGGAGTAATTATGATGGATTATAGATCGTGAAATTTAGCTGTTTTTATTTTAGCGTTTTTTTTTAAGCGTGACAGTAAAACAGGAACACGGTTATGAATATATTAAAACATATGTTTGTTTGTTGTAAAAATATGGAATAATGATAAAAAATACTAATTTGTGGATCTTCTTACTTCCGGGTGCAGCTATCCTGCTGTTGTGGCTGGTGTATTCTGGGAAATTTTCGTACCCCTTGGTTTCGAGTGTGGTCCAGAAAAATCTCAGTTTGAAGGACTCTTCCCCTCTCTCAAAACAACTCAAAAAACAAGGGGTAGGGGTAAGGGGAAGGGCTAAAGGGTAAAATTGGGATTGGGCCTAAATATAGATGTGAACGTATTCACTGACACGAAGTATACTGATGAGTCTGTATTATTAGTTTCAGCGGTTGTTATCTGGGAATAATTTAACTTTGAATGTTGTGATTAACCAAAACTAATCAAATGCTCAATAGGATAAAGTTCAGGTGGTTGTTATCGCAGAATAAAGCCCGACAGGTATAAGATTGAAGGGCTTTATTCTGAGAAAACAACCACCTGGATGTCCCTTAACTTAATAGTTTATCCTATTAATTAATAATTATTTAATTAAATGCAAAGCTGACAGAAACAAAACAGCTGATGGAGCATTTGACGTACTGTACACTAACTTGTGGATTATACAGTCACAAGATGGTGTCAAACACTTAAAAACAGCAGCGTGACAGACAAGATTGTAAATATAAATATAGTTACAGCGATTGTTATCTGGGAATAATTTAGCTTGGAATGTTGTGATTGACCAATACGAATCAAGTGCTCCAGACTGCTGTGTATAACTTAGGGATAAAGTAGACAGAGCCAAACAGTTAAAAACCGCAGCATAACAACAAACATTCATATGAATGTGAATGTAATTATATGGACATGAACGTATTCACTAACACTGTAGGTGATTCAAATTTCCCGGATGAGCCTGTATTATTTATTAGTTGTTATCTGGAAATATCATACCTTGGATTGTCACGACAGACCAATCAGAATCAAGTATTCCAGACACAATAGCCAACACAATCTAACGGTAATTCACAACTTTTTGATTTAGTGGCTAATTTGTATGAATTCGTATGACCACATTCGTATAATTTAGTACGATTTGATTATTCCCCAATGACGGCTGGGTTTAGGGGTGGGGTTTGGTGCCAAAACTCCTGTTTAACATCTGAACTGAACTCAAACGTATTAGCCACTAGCCATTAAACTGACAAAACATAAAATAGTTATGTTTCCTCATGAGATCAGGGTGTAATAGCCTATAATACGCTCTCATATATTTATTTCTTAGATTTTGTGAGAAAAATTTTGTGGTTTCAACCAGAAAGATGTCTAATAGATGTGTAATAGACATCTAAACAGTCAGATTGACTAAAACAAGGCTAAACTTGGGCTTTCAGTGAAAATCTAATAGACATTAAGAATAGGTCAAAACTAGACTAGTTATCAAATAAACAGAAATGAATGAAGTCTATTAGATGTCTATTACATGGCCCAAGTTTAGCCAAACTGTCGACATTTAGATTATTAGACGTCTATTAATCACGAAATTGTTTGCTGGGTTTAGAGCGATCAGATTAACATCAGTTTAGATTGCATTTCAGTGGCCATTTACACCTGCCCTTTCCATGAACAGATAGTTATCCGATCAGAAAATACACATGAACACATGAAGTGACCAGGAGTAAACAGCCCCAAAGTGACATACATTCCATCTAAAGAACACGGTTACTATTTTGGAGCAGACAGATATGAGTCACACATCAGGAAATGAAACCAACAGAGTTGCAGAAGTAGAAAGTAAATGTTTTAAAAGAGTCAGCGTGAGTCTCCCCTCTGTGTGTTTATCGGTGTCGGGGGAGGTCAGAGAGCTCATTCCCCCACGGGCCGCTTCTTTACAATAGTGCTGATGACTCATCAACCTGAGAGGAACTGAGGGTCAGCGAGAGCAGCTGATTAACACTGTAATTGCTTTGGGCTTTCCAGCACTGTGCTAATTGGTTATTATAACTAACCCATCAGTTCTTTCATGTTTAGGGGCTGATTTATAAATGGACTCTTTGGGACTATCGACCATTTGGGAAGATGGAGACACAGCAAACCTTGACATGGCCTGTGGATGGCTGAAAACAATTGCTGTTTAACACGCCGATTAACCATTATTGCACTTCTCGGAAAACGGCAGTAAACAGAGGTGGTTGCGAGGTGCTGGCAGATCAGATATGGCAACTTTCATTTACATAATACATGCATGATGAGCCCTCGAATATAAAAATGTATCTATTTATCTCCTGGAACGCAGCCTGTTTATTCATAATCTGCAACCCTGTCCAGAAACGCCACTGTTTTACTGCTTTTTCAGGACTCGGTTTGGACGTGCTCAATGAGAAAATTGAGAATATTATTTTATGGAAGAGGGGTGGAAGAGGGCTTTGTTTTGTTCTATGCATCCTGATGATTTTTGATTTAACATTTTAATTAAGTGTTCAATAACAATAAGGACCTATTTTCACCTTAGAATTACAAGGTTCTATCTGGCATTTTTGTCAAAATTGAGTTATTCACATATTCTTATTAAATGACAGATTATTTACATTATGTGATGTTTTTTCATGAGTTGATTACATTTTAAAACATTTTTATCTAAAAAAAAAAACTAAAAATGTTTTATCTACAAAGTCAAACTCTAGCTTGGCCCTATAAGGTTCTTTCTGTGAGCCAATCAGCATTTCGAATGCATGCACAAGGACCAATCAGGATCAGCTTTCTTTGTCATTCTGCCGGACTGCTCTGTTGACAGTGGAAAAGACCAGAAAGAAACACAAAATCAAAGTCGACTAAATAATGCCGCACCACATAAAATTGAAAAGAAACCTGAAACTGAAAAGATGTGTGTCAATGTGATGATTTAGAAGTATTTTTTGACATTAAGATGAAATGTAAAATGTTACATTATTAAAAAAGTAATATGTTAAATGGGAAATATTTTATTTGAGTTTATACAGTCGGTGAAACATTTTTCAGTGTATATTAAACTCATTTGCTCATTGTCTGTTTTCTTAAAGTCGTTTAATTTGATATCAAGCCTTGAAGAACACTTAATTTAATTTGTGGGGTATATAATTCATTAATTCATATAAAGCATATAATTCAATAAATAGAACCATATTAATTACGTAAAATCAACATCTGCACTGGATGAATTTGATAATTTAGCACAGCCTTGTTTGCTTTATTTGAACAAAAAATCATTCTAGTTTCCCAGAGATGGGTTGCGGCTGGAAGGGCATCCGCTGCGTAAAACAAATGCTGGATAAGTTGGCGGTTCATTCTGCTGTGGCAACCCCAGATTAATAAAGGGACTAAGCTGACAAGAAAATAAATGAAATCATTCAAAAAAAATTATTAAACATTATAGAAAGTAAAAATTT